>NW_010557354.1:0-12127 GCF_000687285.1 Phaethon lepturus | reverse complement strand
TCCCTTTAACTTCATACAGCTGTTGACGGAAAATATGAAGGTCTTTAAACAAGCTCAAAGACCTGAGGCTGTCCGTACTCTAACGCTAATCTAAGCAATGACACAATAAAAATCCAATCATACCTGCTATCAGCCTGGCTCCTGAACTGGTATCTGAATTACACCCACCGTGGGCTTATAGGGTGTTAGTTCATCTTCCTTCCCATCCCTCCAAAATAAGTAAATAAGTAACAGCACACTAAGCGCAAACTATGCATTCCACACTCATTTCTTTTCTAGTTAACTGCATGTAGCTCACATAGTCCATGTTGCCAGTCTACCGCATTCTTCCTATCCCCCACACCATGTACTGTATTCTTGTGTGAAGAAGCGTGCCATCCAGTTCAAACACACGCTGCTGACCCAATTGTCTGCAATGGAGGTGGTGCTCTCATGTTGATACAAGGCCAGCATACAGACTAACGTGAAGAGAAGCCTCAGGGCAAAAGCTGCCAGACCACCTTTAATGTCTCAAGCATTCCTACTTTTAAAGGGAAAAAAAAATTAAAATCCCTAAATCGCATTGCTCATTTACGGGACAGCTCTTGGCTGTAAACTCACTAATAATAAAAGACCACTGTTAAGTTGGCTCTTCAAAAATCCCAGACACCTTATGACCTCAAGTGTTTGGTTTTGTTTTTTTTTTTTTTTAAACACAGTGCTTTTGGCCAAAGAGATGCAGAAGCACTTAGCCGGATGAATGTCCCCACTGTGTCCCAGCCTCCTTTGCCCACCGGTGAAGTGCTGCCACCTCCGGGCTGAACGGCAGCTGCCGCAGCAGCGCAGCCCAGCCCCCACCACCCGCGGGGCCTCCACGGACGGGAGCAGAGTTTAACTGGAGGGTGTCACTTCTCGGATGGGAAAATTGATTCAGTTCTGGCCGTGAGGAATACCTCGGTGATGCGAGAGAGCTTGTGTGTGGAGAGGAAAGCGGCACAGAAAAGCAATCACCCAAGATTTCGAGACAGCGTAGGCTACTACAAGGTGTCCTACAAAGCATGCAGTGGGTGCCAGCTGGCCGACCCTGACCTCCATTCTCCAGCTCAGAGGCACCCCCTCTTCACTGTTTCCCTTCCTCCAGTTTCGTAACGACCTTATTTACAAAGACGGGGGGTAAAAGGCGCTTTGGTCCTTGAGGACCTGGCAAGGGAGGACGTGCCACGTTCGCAGCTTAACATCAGCTGCTCTGGTGCCTACCCACCCATCCATCCTCGCACCACTGCTTCTGGAGAGACGGTGCATCAGGAATGGGAAGTACTTGCCAAATGAATGAAAAGTATTTTATTGATCTAATGACCTACGTTGCTTGCAAGCCTTCTGAATAATAAATATTTTTCATTTAAAACCTTCACCGCCTGCCATTTTTCTTTGTTGTGTTATATTATTAATATACCCATGAGACTATAATACAAAGTATGAGCCTAATTCTGACAAAAAACATGCTGAAAACTTCTTCGTAAAAGAACCAACTTTCATTGAAAGCCAAAGATTAAATAATTTTCTCTAGTATAAAGAGAACAGGTTAGCAGTCAGAACTCAGGATTAATATTTGTTCAGGGTCAGTAATGGTTTACAATAAGCCAGTGTGACCTCCCATAGAAAAGAGTCATTACCTTGGCACCAACAGCATGCTTTAACGTCAACATCCCTCTTGACTTTGATGCACAAGAGTGATGGTGCTGATGGCTGCGCAGCCAACTCATCCCATGACCTTAAGTAAGATGTTTTTCTTTGCCCTGCTTCAGCTTCCCCATATGAAAATAAGAACAGTAATTCCTCACCCACCCCAAGTCCACAGAGCGCTCCCAGGGGGTACACGGCCATGTCGCTGGATGCATGCATATCCCCCTGGGAGCACGCCAGACAGCTGCTAGGGAAAGCATTTCCCTAAACTTGGTTTTAAGGGTCTTTTCTGCCATGCTGAGTGCTAACAGCTGTAGGAAATAAAGACGGGGCCAGGCTCCCCACACCCCCCCTGCCCCTTTCTCTCTTTCCCTGTCCCCCACTGAAAATACAGAGAAAGTGCAAATATTTTATAATACACACTTTTATACTAGACTCAATCTGCTAGAATAGAATTGTTATGTAGAAACTGGGAAAGCAAGAGAGAGACCAAAATGATAATAAGTCCGCAGTTTGGTGTGAACAGAAGAGAATACACTGCGAAGGAGGGCGGGGAGTACCAGAGACATTATTAATAGGTTTTACCCTTGAGCTCTGGCAGCTACTTGTTCTATACACAGAGGAAAAGGATTAATCAAGCCTTGCATGTTAAAGGTTCTTTCTATGGTGTGCCAAAATATTTAAAGCAGTATATACAAAGTGTAAGCCTTATTATTATACACATTCAATGTAATCATCTTATGCTACAGTTAAGGCCAGGATGACAATAAAGTAGATTATTGTGCACTATAACCAATTCAATTCCAACACAACGGGACATGGCTTAGTCACTTGGTTCAGATCTAGTATTTGAGCTTATTTTTCTTATGCTGGGCTAAACTGTGATTTAAGAGATTTAATCAAGCTTTGCGAGATGCTTTCTTTGCTAAAGGAGGACGAACTAAAAATCTGCACCTGGCAACCCTAACAGTTTCCAATTTTCGGCTCATTTTGCTTTCTGCTTTGTGGAAATTCACCTTAGTAAATAATTGCTCCCTAAAATCACCAGGGCTGAAAGGATGACAACACGAGAGGAACAAGTTTTAAGCAAACAACTGAAGCTGAAGGATTGTACAGAGGCTACTGATGAACAGCAGCTCCTGCTGATCCCTCCTACGCCAGTTCCCAAAGGGCTAAGCAGTAGACATATGATATATTTTCTTAAATCAAATAATTACAGTAAATGCATGGGAAGCAGTGAAACTGAATACTAGGTCAAAGCTGTAGGTCACCAGCAATATATAGCTTAAACACAGCAAGGCTGCCACAATTTCTTTATGTCACTGGCCTAGACTCAAAGGCAAACAAAACGGTGCTCGGCAGCTGACTGGCTGATTGCAACCTTGCTCAATAAGGCTCCAAAGACCTACTGTGCCTCTCAGGTAGAGGTGGGTTTTACTAGTGACTAGAACTTAAAATCTATGATTTGCAAAATTTGGAGATTTAAGGTAATCTCATACCTTCAGACTACTAAAGCACACAGGAAAAAAGAAATCCCCCTTCACCTGACCTTAAATTCCAACTAAAAGCAGAAGTGGGAAAACCAAAGTGGAAATAAGCATTAGAAGCATTTCCTTTTATTTTACAGGGCCCAGAAGCAGCACAAACTGAAGTCGTTACACATACCTTTGGATTTCCTATTGTGAATATCCTTCCAGGTACGTCATGAAAACCACCTACTTCTGCACCTCAGTTTATTCAAATTAAAAATCCCTCTTTAAACCTGTTACTGTGCACAGGCCATACCCAATCACTCACTTTCTTCTGCTACGATTTTCACTTGCTGAGCAAATGGGCTCTTATGATGGAAGGTGCATCTCTGTCTTTTGGAGATGCTTGCACTCAAAACAGTTAAATTTCATGGGACTGGAGAACAACCCGACAAAGAGTCTGATAGCAGGTCATTAGGGTTAGAAGCAAGAACAGAGAGAGAGAAGAGAAGAAAGAAAAGAACAATACATGTTGCATGTTAGACAAAGTGGCATCTGGCTCTCCCCAACACTTACAGTCTAGAAAGTAAGAAGACATGAGCTCTGAATCCAAAGGCGGGGAGGGTGGGGGTGGGGGTGTGTGTGGTATAAAATCAAGTGTTAGGGTTTAAATTACCAAAACCTACCCAAATCCAGCCCATGTAGGATGTCCTCTGCAGTAAATCTGGAAATGCTCATTTCCTTCACCTGCTGAATTATACTTAGCTCTTGCTCCTCAAAGGGTCTGTAGCTTCCTCAGCTGGTGCTTTGACCTGTGTTTCCTTTTAATTTCCCCCTGGAACCTACTGCTTCTGTCTCACTTTTGATTCATGGTAAGGTTTTACAGTCATACCTATTCGCATCTCAACTCCACTGAGACCTGGAGACTTTAGTATTTTGTAACACAGTAATCACACTTCATCCTGACAAGACCCCAACAACTGTTAAGTGTCAAATATTTAATCAATTAATGAAAACAGCTTTCATCTCAGGCAGAAATTAAAAGTGGTCAGAAAACTTGGCTCTGCTGCCACTGTAGAGGGAGTCTGGCTGTGACTTGCAGGACACAGGCTGCTCCACATCTCAGCAATGCTGAACGGGTACGTAGAAGAAAAATGTATTTTAGGGGATACTATGCTAAGATATGAGCAGTGAGACTTGATGAATCCTGCTTCCCTACAGAAAAACAGAGCAGCTTCCCGACTTGGCTACACTGAGGTCATGACTCAGCCCATGTATTCAGATACATCCTCAGACACATGCTAGCCTGGACTTAAGGCAACATCAGCCTTGAGACATGAGATTCCAGGACATGGAGAGCCATCAGGGCTCAGAACAATATCAGCATTGGAAAACAGCCCAATTCTGCAGTGAATAAATACACCAAGTGATAGGTACCTCACACAAGAAATGCAGAGATACTTGCATTCTTTTCTAGTTTAAAAGAACCTATTTAATTTGTCAGCTAATATTTTGACAGTATCAAGTAAGAACTGCATTAAAACAAGGCCTTAACATTAGAAAACGTATCATTCTTTTTGCAGAATGACAGTAGAACTTAAAACCAAATGAGAACTGAAGTCAGACTGAGGCCACTTGCAGACATCTCTTGCCTTTTCAAACCAAAATAATTTTATGAGTAATTATTTTAATAGATAGCTGGCATTTTACAGAACACCATCAGAAATACCATAGGATGATGAATGTAAGTATCAGGGGGGATAAAAAAAGGGGGAAAAAAGACACAGAAAAATCTATCGTTACCACAAGAACAGCTTAACATCCACCCAAAGTCCAAATTTGCATTTTTTAAACAAGTAATTACAGTGGTTTACAACCACACTGGATTAGTTTCTGGTTAGACCAGATTACTCATGATTTAAAATTTCCAGATTTGTTAATGGCTATAACAGAAGCTGCTGCATCATATTACTATAAGAAACTGAGCTTACACCTAAAATGCTTTCAGGACGATGCTAAAGTTGGCGCACTACAGCATTAAGCCCAACTGAACAAAAACGTACACTGCACTGAGGACAGAGCTGGATTTCCAAAAATTTTTCTCATCTTTCACTCATTAGTAGGACCTGAATAACAGCTTAAGGTTAGAATGGAGGAATTTCACTCCTTTTGAACAGTGATAATACGGCAACTAGAATATTGCAGAAGACAGAAGAAAATCCTGGCAAATTCAATGCAGTGAGATGGTACTTTGAGCAGTAGGTTAACTCACCTCCCTGGGATGGTTACTGCTGACTGAGAAACTTTGCACAAACAAGAGTGCTGTTCTGCACAGCACAGCATATGCTAACTCACTTAATACAGTAGGTGGGAGCTACCTTTATAAGGAGGAGACAGTCACTGTTCATTAAAAACCAAAACCAAAACTGAATTCCCCCACTTTCTTGAAGGAAAAGCTGTCTAGACAGCTAAGAAGACACTGCTCATCTGTGTATTTTCATAATTTAAATACTAATTTTTTTTGGTTGATTTGTTTTTTTTGCTGTAGTTACAAAGTCCAGTTTTTGCCCCAAATTAGCAAGCATTTTATTGCTATGATAAGAAGACATCAGCACACTACTTGTCTGGAGACACTGCTTGTGTGGCTCCAGCAACAAAATAGGAGAAATGTCATTAATCTAGACTTCGGTGGTCCCTCTTAGTGAAAGCAGTAGTCAGAGAACCATTTTCACCACTGATGACAAGCTGGTATTGAAAAGCAAGAGAGAAGACAGCAACTGATGCCTCTGCCTCTTGTTGCTTATGTCACCTGGGGTAGCAAGTTAAACCTCACAGCCTAGAAGCAATAAACTGGCTATGGCAAGTGACAGAGTTCAGATGCCTCCATAATTTGCTCTTAGAGCAGCTCTCTGTACAACGACCAGAAAGGCAACAAATCCAATCCTTCTCCATTACAAGGCTAAACCCATGGCAGGACAATTTCCTCATCTTGAAACATTTAGGCTACCAGAAAGAAAAGGAAAATGGGTAGTGGATGACCTGAAGATTATCATTTACAGTTTTACAGCAACCTCAAATACCATTAAAACAAAACAACTTCTATTCCCTTATTGCTTGGAAGAGACTGGGACTGTTACGTCTGTGGTTGTGGACTGTTTCAGTATTATCCAACTGCATAAACGAAACTAGTGTCAAAATTAAGTTTTAAATGGCTTGAGGTTTATAGGAATTAAAGAAGGAAAAATTAAATTTGAAACTCTGCTTGTTTACTAGCACTAATTAAATATGCCAGATTTCTGGGCAAGCTTCCTAGCCTGTGGCTACTACGTTACTGGCTTGTAAAACAGTCAACAAGTACATGAGTACAAAGCACAAATACAATAACAGAGATTTCGTGTACGGTCCTGCCCTTAGTTTATAAAGAAAAAATGTATCAGAAATAATCTGTAACTATAAAGACCTGTGCTAACCCTCTAGACTATATTAGTAATATAAAAAAGGGCCAAGTCTACGATGGTTGCTTTTGCAGAGAACAGCGCAAAAAAAAAAAAAAATCAGAGAGGTAAGAAGCAATATGCACAATCAAAATGAACAGGAAGCCTTAAAAGGCTAGTTAACTTCTAAAAATCCCACGTTTCTGGGCTCTGCTATCAAAATAATTTGCTATTAAAAATAAAAGGGATTTTTTGCACTTCTACAGAAGAAGTGGGTCTGATTAAAATAGTATCACAAATAGTAGATTATTATATTGGAATTCACTAGAAAATAGGTTTATTCTGAAGAGCTGGAATTTCACATGTAATGGGAGCATGGGCCATATCCATAATTGTACAGTGCATTTAGACTCTAAACTCTTAAGACAGATACTATCTTTGCATTCTACATTTTAAAGGAAGCAGCACAATGAGCTTATGGTCTATGAGGAAGCTATAAACCAAGCAAGAAAGAACAAACTAAAGCCAACCTCAGATACACGGAGTCTCTGGAGACTGCTTATCTCGGCACGCAGCTGAAATGAAACAGAATAAAATGCAGTGGTGCCTCCATCATCCCTGGGTGGGTAGGGGCAGGGGGAGGAGGGACAGTAAGAACCTGTGGCCTAAATGCTGTTCTTTGCACATCCTTCTTTCAGGAAAATCTCCCAATTTACTTTCTGTGCAGCCGTTTCTACAAAAGTGGCAAACAACTTTTAATGAAGAAACACTTGAGGACAATTTTCTGCCTTGACAGCTTTGAAATGAACAGCCTTTCACAGCAACTCAAATTAATGTGTGTTCCCACTGTACAGTAGCCTTGCTCAGTTTTAAGGAAACTGGGAATTATGCTTCAATAAAAATTCAGCCACACAAATATTCTGCTATAAAAAGAGGTATAAACATATAACTCTCCAACTTCCAGAATCACGTACACGAGGCAAAGGGAAACGATATAAAAATAACTAGGTTTTTGTTTACATCTCAGATTTACAGGAGCAATTCCAGAAACTAAGTTCTTCCACAGAGGCATTGATTTAATTAGCCTGCATAGTACGCTTTATTTGTATTTGGACCTCTGGCGTACATTGATAAAAAAGACAAAAAAATATACAATGGATACACACAAAATAATTTGCTAAACTTTTTCTATGCCCAGGTGCAGGTAAGAACTCTCAAACACACTTTCATAGGCTCTTCCTACATGCAAATGATCCTTTTTTAATGTATACAAACTATGTATGTTTTCAATTAAAAACGTGACTGGATCAATTGGATGATATATTCTTGCAAACCAGCCAAAAATCAAATACAAACTGAAGCCCTGAAGGAATTTCTGGAAGTACAAACCATACAGCACAACAGTTCTACTTCTGGCAAGGAGAATTACCTCTCCTTTTAAAACAAAGCTAGAAGAACAGCAGGGGGGAAAAATATGCTGTCATTCAGCAATGAAATAACTCCATTAATGAACAATACTCAGAAATCATAAAAAAAAAAAGTAACTGGTGAAAATCTCAGCTAAGCAAGTAAGCACAAAATGATCAAGTAACAGCAGAGCACTTGCTTCTTACTTTTTGATAACTGTTAATCTCAATTTTGGGTCAATTCAACGAGCTGACAAAATTAGTTCCTCAGAGATGTAAGCATGGGATTCTCTTCAGGACACAAACAGTGGCAGTGAGGGTGACATTTTTGCTTAAGGTATCAAACAGGACTACTAAGAATGGGTTCTCATAAACTTTTCTCACTGTATTTTGATACACATTAGTGCAGACTTTCTCTAGTTGTCCTTCTTCATGTCAGATTTAAAAGCCAAAACATCCCAGAATTTGGGGAATAAATACTCAACTGTGAGTGTAAATAAGAAGATATTATCCACATCTGGAGATAACATGCAAGTTCAAGACAGTGCCTATCTGCAAGGAACACTTCTGAAGCTCATCAATTTTTCTCCTCTCTATAACTTTACCTAATTCTCCATGTCCGTGGCTCTACTCAGCCTGCAGCAAGCAGGGAACAAAAGTTTAGACCAGTAAACTTACATTGAGAAATCAGGTCAGCCTTTACAAAGATTTACAAAGATCCCCAACACTTTCACTTGCATGCACTGCAGTTGTCCTTGACTGTCTCCCCACATGCACAGCACACATTTGGTTGTGGCCACAAACCACTACAGTGCAGCACACCTTCCCATAATCCCCATTCATTTCAACTGTTTATATGCTGAACAACTCCATTCAGCTTTCACCTCTTCACCACACAGTAACTTTTAAGGCACTAACCAATGATGAAAACACTCAGCTACATGTCAGCATATCTAGAAACCTTAGGAATCAGCAGTATCCTAAGATGTCTAACATACTTCTATTAAGACTTGAATTAACACTTAAAGCCAGTTTTCTTATTGTAGGAGGAGCTGAAATCAGCAGTAGCAATGCAGACACACAGCAGGTAAGAGACTGGAGCCTTACAGAAGTCCTCAACAGAACCTGTGAGTCAACTCCACAGGGGAGTCATGTTTTCCTTTAGGAAAATTAAGCAGTCAATGGACAGAGTGTCAAGCCAAACTAGCCTTTACATTACTGTGCTGCAGTCTGCTATGAGCTTTCTGTCACTTGAAGACTCATGCTCAGGACTAAACACTTGTTTCAGAGATGCACAAGTTCATATCCTTGCATGCACTGCCTTCAAGATGGCGAATCAATCAGTCATGACTTCTAAACACAGAAACAAGGGAACAGGTGAAGTGACAGATTTCTTTGCAGCAGGTTACCCAGCTATGCTTCAGCTCTGGTGTGTGGCATTTCTGCTGTTTGTGGCATTCTTGACTTACATGTTCATTATATGTTCATTTACACACATAACCTTTATGAGGCCATTATTTAGCAGGGCAGTATCACCTTGTTTTATTACCAGAACTTGTCATTCAGAAAAAATTAATTCTTTCTCTTCATGAATAAAATTTAATTAAAAAAAGTGAAGAAGCAGATGACACACAGCAGCCTAAATCAGCTCAGATCTTTTAAAGCAGATCACTCATAGGAAATTGTTGTCATGCTCCTAAAATGTTTAGGAGAATTGAAAGCAGTTAGTCTTTGGACTGATCACCTTCTAAAGGGAATTACTTTTCTTCTATTTGAAGAACTATAAGAGATTAGCTCGTTTGATATTTGCATTTTGTTGGAACTGGAAAGTGCTGACCAAAGCTGCACGTACAGGTAACAAAACCACAATTCTTATCTCTGAATTTAAAAGCTGCCATCAGGTGGCCAAACTGCCATTGGAAAGCAGCAAACGCCAAGAATTAAGAAACATAATCACTTTTTTCCCCTTTATCCAGAGTAATATGGGCCTGAGAAAGGCTAGATGATACTACTATTTCTGCACCAGAACTGGCCCCTACCAAGTCCTTCTGGTACTTTCCACGGCGTGCCCTGAGCCTCTGCAGAACTCGCTAGCTCAGGAGCTGCTCTGCCTGCCCAGCTACGCCACTGCCAGCCCAGCCTGGCCCTGGCAGCGGTACAGCCACTCGCATGTTAGCTCAGGTGCACTGCTACAAGCTGTGCCAGACTCAAGGCAGCATTTGTAAAACCAGTTCATGGGTATGCAAGGAACCACCTATCTACATTTGATCGTGTACACTCAGGAGTAGTGGCTTGTTAATACAAAAGAAAACATACCTCATTATTCACTGTATGTCCGGTGCTTTTGTATGAAAAACTGGAGAATGAGTACACTGAAAGGAAATTACAGATAGTGGAGTGATAATAATAGCAGCACATAACAACGTAACACACAATAAACTATGTAATAATACATTTAAATACGCCTGGCTTCTGACATGCAGAAACGCGAGTGCTGAAACTGAAAATCTAGGTTTAAGCATGATCTGTAGCTCATGCTGTATGCAGTGTTATATCAGCTGCTTCCTGCAGGTCATTTTAACAAGTACTATTCTGATTCTAAAAGTAGGAAAGCCAACAGTTAATACCCTGTACTCAGAGCAGCATTTCACATTTACAGTACTGACACAAACATTCATGAGTTATGCCCCTATGAGACAGAAAAGTAATACTGCATTCATTTTAAAAAGCAAAGAAAGTATGAGAGAAAAACATTAAGTGGACTTCTCAAGGCCACAAAGCCAACTGGAGAAGTGAGATCTCTTTGTATATTAATTAAAAGATATTCTTAGTGCAAACAGGTCATAGCACATCAATTCATGTTAATTTTAACCCTTTCCAGCACCACATCACCTGCAGAACAAGAGAACTTGTCCTCTGTAAACACAAAGGTTGCTTATTTTAATGTCTCTCTACAACAATCAAACAGATTAACATTTCTATTTTTTTCCAAAGATAAGGTTATTATTAACCAAGATAGGTTACTGAGAAGGAAGATCGGACAACTTTTCTGCAAACCCTTTAGGTCAACAGTTGTCCAGGACACGAGAAGTCATTTTTTACCCCAGGCACAAGGTTATTCCTGTCACATATGAAAGCTTGGAATCTACAGAACATCCCTAGTATTGTAACCCCTTCTTTTCAGTTGACAAACTTCAAGGGCATAGCGAAAAAAATGCCAGTCTACTTTTTTTTTCAGGTTGCTTCCTTCATATAACAACATAAATCAGAAAACACTCAAAATCCTGAGTTCTAGAGCTACATTCTCATGGGGTACATCTAAAACACACACATGCAAGAGACATATTCCTTAAATTTGAAATATATACTATTTTCTCAAATGTAAGATACAGAAAAACATACCAGCAAGCACTAATTTGTCTCACTGATCTATCCCCTCAATAGCCAGAGGCTACTTTTAGCTACACTGACTTAACAAAGGAATCTAAATTGTATAAATCAACATCTCAATTAACATTTTGTTTAGGAAGAGTTACGGAAGAGAAACAGAATGCAATCATTTGCTAGCACAGTGGCTCCAGAGGTCTGGGAGCGAGTGCAATAAGAATGGAGTTGAATGTGGGAAGGGTCCATTATTCTTTCAATAGCGTCTGGTGCTGCAAAATATGTGCTTGCATACTTTCCTACTTGAAAAGCTTAAGTCTTCAGTAGCTCCTTGGTCTGGGAAAATGGCAGGCTCCCAAATGCTAACCCAGGGATCTAGGAAGGAGATCTACCTGAAGAACAATATTTTTCAAGTGGACTTAGAAGTGAAAAACGGCCATAAAGAGAAGTCTCATTCCCAAGGGATTTTATTCCTTGTCTTGGCTGCTGTTCGTCAGGTGCTGTTCCCCACACACATCCCCAGCACATTCTAATGCAAGAATGGAGAGAGGGCCTCTCTGAAAATAATCACACTTGCTGAAAGACCTGCCCTGCATAAATACCTCTAACAACAGTACAAACAGAAATCTGCCTTCTTGCCCCATACTTTAGTTGAAATTTATGGCACCGCTGACCGTTATTACTATTCTACCTGGCTAAGGCTCAAAGTCACAGAGGTGGGAATTTCAGAGGTATTTTCAGAAATAGTTCAGAAATGCTGTAGTTAACTGGG
>NW_010557353.1:349-761 GCF_000687285.1 Phaethon lepturus | reverse complement strand
TCTAATTCCAGGCTACTGGCCCCGTTATCCTGACATCAGAGCAGCCAGGTAACAATGTGCTCACCTGGATGATGGCTGAACTCTTTTCACATATCTCACAGCTCACTCAAGGGACAGAGATTGGGTGGTTACCGTCTTGTTTATGAGTTTTTCCTCTTCATCCAAGTAAAAGGAGGACTCCTCACGATGAGGTTTTTTTATGGGGGGGTAGCTGGTAATTCTTCCTCTTCCTCCTCCCGTTCTCATGATGGCCCCATTTCAGAGCAGTTTGCCTCCTCGTTGGCAGGGCAGTATGCTTCTTCCTTCCGCTCCCTCTTAGGAGAAGCTTCTGTATCCCTTACCAAACGAGCTGACTTTCATTTCCAAGATTTCTTCTTGTGTATAGGGGCGACTTACTGGCATGGGTTGGGTC
>NW_010557353.1:0-295 GCF_000687285.1 Phaethon lepturus | reverse complement strand
CTGCTGCGGGAGTGGGATTAGCCACCATGCCTGTCTTGGCAGTTTGGAGTAACTGCAGTGTCTGTTATGGGGATTGGAGTAGCCGCAATGCCTGTCGGTGTGTTTTCCCTTTCTTTTTCCTGAGGGTGCTACATAATATCGAACAATGTTTGGTAGATACTGGCCAGGGCCCAGCACAGTGCTGTGTAAGTTGTGCCTCTGGAATAGCCACAGCATTTTTTTTTTCAATCATTCTATCATTTCATTAGGGCTCTGTAGTTGTTTAGGAGTGAAGTTCCAGACCACTGGAGGTGAG
>NW_010557352.1:0-2523 GCF_000687285.1 Phaethon lepturus | reverse complement strand
CCCTCAGTTTGCAAAGTACCAGTGCAGAAGTCCTCTCGTCTCCCCAGGTCACTCAGTGGGGGCAGCTGGGTGGATGCTTACGAGGACACCCACCTGGCAGAGGAATTTCTGCAGTTTCTTTACGGGCTGCATGTGAAAGGGGGCACCTGGGACCTTCATGTGCCAAGGAGCGCCCAGCTCACAGGTCACCTGCACAAAGTCTTTTGCACAGGACTTTGTTCGGTGTCACATCCATGCCGTGGATGTCACCTGGGCAGACGGATCTGTTGTCGCCACCAATTCCTTTCCATTAAGTGTGGAACTGAGAAAATATTCTCAAAAAGCTCTTGACAGCTCGGTTTGCAGATCTGCCGCCTTCTGCTTCCAGGCACGCTCCCGAACGCGGTGCAGAGGCAAAAAGCAAGGTACAGCTTGGGGAGGGAGGCACATGCTGCAAAGCACGGCTGCGTGAAGGTCCATCGCGTGCATCCTGGGCTGCCTCCCCTTAAAATACACCCTGGGACGGTCAGAAACGAGCTTGCACTGCCAGCGCTGTGAGGAGGCAGCTCCGAGCCCAAACCTGCAGGTGCTGGAGGGGCTGGCGGAGGAGGCCCCCGCTCCATCGGCGCCGTGTCTCGGCCCCGGGGACCCAGGTAACGGGGGCTTCTCCCAGCCAGGATGACGAGCTGTCTGATGCCCCAGGAGGGTGCAGCGTTGTGCTTCCGTCTCTGTCCTGTGGGTCCCAGCACCCCCCTGACCCAAAGGGGCCCTCCAAAGAGGAGGCGAGCACTGCTGGGAGAGCTGCTCCTCCTGCAGCTGACGGTTATTACCCCAGCCCCTGAGAGGGATTGGTGAGACTTGGTGAGACTTCAGATTTGGTTTCATTTTGAACTCCTTTTTGTCTGACGAACTGAACATTGGTCTTTTGGGGTATGCTAATCTTTGAGCTGAAACCAACCAGGTTTGGTTTGTTTTGGTTTTTTGCTCTGGGGGTGGTTGCCTGTGTCCTGGGATCAGTTCCCTCGGTGGGGAAGGTGCTGCCGATGTGCTGCCCTGGGGATGTCACTGTCACCTGTGCTGCCATCCCCGCTCCTGCACTCTGCTGCCTCGCCCCGTGCCGGCCCTGCGCCAGGCTGCTGCAGCGAGGCTGCTCGTACCGGGCTCGCTTCTCAGAAAGACGCTCGCCGAGGACGTCAGTGACTCTGTGGTGAAGAGGCAGCTTCAGGGCAGCCCCTTCTTTGCCCCTTTTGCTGCCCAGCAGCTGCTGTGGTACGGCCTGGGATGTGCACGCGCCGGAGCATCGCGGTCCATGGCCGGCTGGTGCTCCCTGCAGCCTCCGGAGCGCAGAGCTGCCCGTGGCCGCCGTACCTGCTTTTGCAGGGCCTTGGCAATCTGGGTTGGATGCTAAAACTAATGAATCCAACTGCAGTCCGGAGCCCTACACCCTCATCCCATTACGGTTTCTGTTGCGCTCAGCATCCCCTTTCCATTCCCAGTCTAACCAGGTCAGTGCGTGTTTAACACTGGGATGCTCCACCCCGGAGATGGTCCCATTTCCAAACGGGGTCAGGCATACCCATGAGCAAAGAGGAGGGAAGGGGAGAGGAGGATGCTTCTCTGGGGCTGTCCTGGAAAATCACCAGTGTGTTTGCCAGCTGCTGGCTCACACCGGCCCCGTTTAGCCCGTCAGGCTGTGAGATGTCGCATCCCAAATGTGGCACGTAGAGCTTGCGCTCAAATTGTCTCTCTTCTTGCCTAAAGGATGAAAAACCCACTCAAACAGTGCAGAAAGCACGAGTACTGCATGGGTTTGCTTATTCATGTGGCTGATGGAGAGCAGCCACCCCTGCCTGGCCCGTGCGCCCATGTCCCGTCCCTCCCTGCTGCCGATGGGCATGATGGGTGGTGGCCTGTGGTGTCCTCACCCAAGGTTCACGGTGGTGGTTCCCTGGGGTCCTCTCCTCACTCTTGTCCTTCCTCTGTCTTTCAGATGTCCTGCTCTAACCCGGTCCCCTGTGGAAGGACCTGCCTGCCTTAGCCAGCCTGTCCTCCCAGGCGTCCCGCCGGCGATGGCCTCGATGCCCCGGTGAAGGGCGAAAGGACAAGGAACAAGCCCCCCCAGCCCCGCCGCATCCCCCCCGGGAAAGCCATGGAGGCCCCCCTGGACGTGCCCGTAGGGAACCTCATCGACTTCGATGCCGAAACGCCCACCTGCATCCCCTCGGAGCCCTCTCCTCCCGCCGCCCCCAGCGGCAACGGGCACCTGGGGGACACGGGGGACGCGGCCAGGGAGGAGAGCGATGCCACCGAGTCGGCAGACAGCGAGAACGACATGGGCGACTCCCCCACGCGTTGGGGCGGCCCCCGCCGCTCCTCCTCCAACGAGTCCTTCTCCTCCAGCCAGAGCACCGAGTCGGCCCGGGACGAGGCGACGGCCGAGCGCCGGGAGTTCATGCGGCACTACGTGGGGAAGATCTTCAGCGGGGGGTGAGCGAGCAGGGCCGGCCAGTGCCGCCAGGCCTGCTGCCATCCCACGGGATGGGA
>NW_010557351.1:0-735 GCF_000687285.1 Phaethon lepturus | reverse complement strand
CAACTCAGAGTCTCAGGGAAGATTTCTGCTAGTCATTGCTCTGTGCTCACAGCGGGGAATTCATTCTAATTTTCCAGGGCTGTAAACTGCAAACCTTTTATCTGTAGCTTTTAACACGATCTGTGACAAGCAGATCCGATGTTAGCATGCTATGCTATAAATCCTCCTGAAATGTTCCTTTACACAGAAATTATGGTACTGATTCATGATCCAAATACGGATTTTCAGTGCGGGTCTTGCCAAGTCGCCATCGCTGCCTTCTGCTTGAAACCATCACGAGAACTGTCTACCAAGCGAAGGAGCTCTGCATCAGAGGAGGAGGAAGTCTTACACGCAGCCCCAAATCTTCTGTTTTTCTAACCAGTCATCGGGGAGGATGTCACTACCACGCAGCTGTGTACTTTTCTGCACGCTTTCTGTGTGAAGATACTGGGAGAAGCCTGGGTTTGCGTACTGTTCAATGCAAAGAAGTTCAATTCGCCCGTTTCCTATAGAGTTTCTGCAAACGGGAAGCGGGCGTCCGTCCCTCACGTGCTGTCTCTCCGCAGGGCCCTCCGCCCCGTGCTCCGCGAGGGTCGGGTGCCGGCCCCACGCCGGCCCCGCTCAGGGATTCCCGTTGCGCTCCCGGGTTTAGCCCGTGAGGGCTGCGTAACGCTCAGCCCCGCGTTTTTGGCAGGCGTTCCCGGCCGGCGGACCCCATCCAGCAGCGGAAGCACTGCTGTGGTCGGCCCTTGG
>NW_010557350.1:3042-21751 GCF_000687285.1 Phaethon lepturus | reverse complement strand
GGGGGCGGGCAGAGGGGCCGGGGGCTCTATCGCAGCTCTCCTGATCCCGCCTCTGCTTCCCGGTGCCGCTCCAGCGCCAGAGCGCTTCCGCTTGTCCCTCGGTAACTTCATTGTTTTCTGCTCAGATATGGCGTTTTTCCCTGTTCCTCCGCTGGGATATTTCGTCACACTCCGATTTAAAAGTGGTGGAGGAGTCCGGTCCCCGATACAGGGTGGCAGAAGACCCTTTATTTTCTGTCGCTGTCGAGGGTGTTTTGTCAGCCTGGCAGGTTCGGTGAATGCTGTGCTCCTTCCTTTATGCTGTCTTTGCAGAATTGTGGCCTTGCAGTCTAGAGGCTTCTGGGGCAGGAAACTTGGAACTACGGAGCTATTTGTACACTTTTTCCCTAGATCTGTTTAACTGTAAAACCTCCACGGTTTAAGTGACATCTCCGTGGAAGTAACGCACTTTGTTTTGATGCTAGCAGGGTACAAAACAACTTACTGCTAGCGTTCATGTTTAAGATAACTGTAGTGTCGTTATGGAGGCAATGAGAGAATGAAAATCTTCATCTGCAACATGAAAGCTTGTACACTTGTGGCTCCTGTGCTTGACTGTGATTTGTGCGTCAAATTCAGTCATCTGTATGCTTTGGAAGCCTTTAGCAAGGTTCAGAGCTTGCTTCTTTGTAACACAGACACACTTCCTGCAACTGTCCCAAGGACTGGAGTGCTGCGGGCACGCTCAGGCTGCCTGACTGGAGTGTGCCACACGGAGGGAAACGGTGGAAGAGCCTTAATCTTGCAGCAGTCCTTTCCACCTCCCCCTTGCCCCGGCACCTTCAGCCTTTTGTTTTGTAAGAAGTGCTGTAAAGAGTTGAGCCTTTGTACAATAAGAAAATCTTTAGGAAAGTGAATGCATTTTTTTCAAGGGGAATATGCCAAGTTTAGTCCTAGAAACAGTCCACACAACAGGGTCGTAAATTCATGTATTATCTTGCTAGATAATTTGTTTTTATTTCTACCTCCATTCCCAGTGCAAGTCAGAATGCATACTGCTTCATGCATCCAGATCTGCACCTGTACTGTCTTCTGAAGTTAAGATGAGAGGATGGGAGAACAAATAGGATGCCCTTCATACCTGATACAAAGTTAAGCTGCTTTAAGCATGCAAAAGCCTTCTTTTTCAACTTTTTTTTTTTTTTTTTTTTTTTTAACTGAGGCAAAAATCATTATCGGCTTTCACCTCTTCTGGGTGTGTGTCAAATTTGGCACGTATGCAGACAGGATGAACCTAAAGTCTCTGTGTGTCAGTTCCGGATGAAAGATCACTTGCTTAAATTTCTGTTTCACTTCTTTAAGAAATTCAAGCCATTTTAATCCTACAGAGCTCTGAATCTAAGCAACTGTTTTTGTTACTGTTGAAAAAAAGAAAAGTTAATGAACATACTTAATTGAAGTTGCTTAACTTTGGACTAGAAGGGATTTCTAAAAATCAGCAAATTAAAAAAAAAAATCAATTCCTTCCAGGAGTGGCATATGCTAAAATCTGAATTATGTTTTGTATTCACAGGGTAGTGCGCAGGACAAGTCTGAACATAACTTAAGGCCATGGCAGGATGCTGGAAAAGAATCCTGATAATATTTGTGGCAGCTCAAGTACTATTTGTGGTCAATACCTTTGAGGAAGAGGATGTGCCTGAAGAATGGATTCTTCTTCACGTTGTTCAAGGTCAGATTGGAGCAGGAAACTACAGCTATTTGAGACTAAATCATGAGGGCAAGATCGTACTTCAGATGCAGAGTTTAAAAGGTGATGCAGACTTGTACGTATCAGATATGACACTTCACCCCAGCTTTGACGAATATGAGCTACAGTCTGTAACTTGCGGCCAAGACGTTGTCCACGTGCCCGCGCACTTCCGCCGCCCAGTGGGAATAGGGATTTATGGTCATCCCTCTCACCTGGAGAGTGAGTTTGAAATGAAAGTGTACTACGATCGAACAGTCGTACAGTATCCATTTGGCGAGGCTTCTTACAACCCCGAGGAGATGGAGGCACACCAGAAATACTCACCATCTACAGAAGATGAATCTCAGGATGAGGAATCTGTTTTCTGGACTATACTTATTGGAATCTTGAAATTAATACTTGAAATTCTTTTTTAAATTGATGCACACTGGACTAAATCACACTTCAGCCTGTGAAATTGAACATGAATGACTCACTGTAATATTTAATACTCCTTGTTATGTTTCCTGAAGAAGTATTCAGGTTACTTTTCCTAAACCAGAAAGGAAGTGGGGGAAAAAAGCCATATTTAATTTTATATTGTAAATCCTCCCCATATGTAAAATGAGCAGCAAGCACAGTATTTGCAGTGTTCTTCAGAGATCAGGGCTTAAAAATGAACGTACAGTCAGGATCTTGTTAAATTCACTTTAAACAGGTGCTTAGGAAAATCAATTTAGTATTTTCTATCTTTTTTTTATAAAGAAAAGTAAAATGACAAACTGCTGCACTTCAGTGCCCCGTCTTAATTTAGGGCATATTTAAAAAGCAAATCTACTCCTTTTCTGAGTGAGTATCTCCAGTAAAACTAATGAGCAATGGCTCTCGAGTGTATGCATGGTGAGGAGGCTAGGGTGAAGGAAGGAAAAACCAATCAGTTGCCTGAGGGGATAGATGATCTGTGTTTTGCCTGCTTGTGCTCTACGTCAAGTCAGCCATCTATCAAGCAGGGGTCTGTCCAGTCACTCATGAGACCTGCAAATCCATGACCTGAATCAAGTGCGTGTTGCTTCTTCGCTATTGCTGCAGGGAGAGTAAGCCTTCAGCTGTTGTTACTTGTCAATATGTTTTCTTCCCTCATTAAAAGCAATGCAGCACGTAGCATCTTGAACTCGAGAGGTGTTTTCTTACGCCTCCCTGTATGGCTTTTTGTGATTGATTTTGTTTTAGTACATCTTTATGAATAAGTCATTGGCTTGCAAAGAAAATTTCTGCTGAAAGGAATTTGCAGTACATTGTAAGAAGGTCAAGCCATGCCCGCTTTTCCTTGAAAGTTAGTTTGTCCAGGAGTATTTTTCACTTTGGTAGAGTCTTTCAAAATAACCAGTTGCTATGCAAATAGTGTGTATTTAAATTGCTCTGTAATTTTCTTTTCACAGAGCTTACTGATGAGTGCACCGAAATAAACAAAATTCTATACAAATGGTGCATGTACAATTTAAATGTCATTACTGAAAACCTTCTCTTTTTAAGTGGGAATTTGGCTTGTCTGTCTCTATCTAGACATCTGACAGATTAGTCACTTGGTTCACAAAAAAAATCATTATATAGCCAAAATTAAAAGTTTATTTGGTAAAAAGAAAAAAAAAAAAAGTGGTATTGTTCCTCTTAGAGTGGTTGGTTAAATAGCACCAAAGTATCACTTTAATTTGTGCAGTTAAGTTTTGGACAGCAAGTTTTTTTTGTTTTTTTAGCCCTCCTTGCTGTTTTTCCCCCTTCTTCCTCCTCTTCTGGGTACGGGAGGGTCTTTCTGACAACAATCACAAATCCAGCGACCTAAGGAAAAAAAGTCATCAATTATTGGGAAACTACCCTTGTTACTCACTCATCTAGTCACGCACCTTTCACCGTATTAATGGGTGCTCATTTATTTGCACTACTTCCTTTAATGTAAACAACTAGTGCTTTTCCTTAAAATGTAAGCATCTTCTCTAAAAGCTCGAGAAAGCAGCCTGTAGAATTCACCCTCCCTTGTGGATTTGGTATCTGCAACAGCTGGCTATGCTGATCTTTACAGACCTCAAGAAGTGCCGGCACTGCTAAGGAGGTGGTTATTAGGAAAGAACGTGACAAACTGTGTCTGAGTGTGCAAGTTACGTTTTCATGTGAATGACCACAGTTTCAGGTTACGGGCAGTTACTCGGAGCAGAAATGAATGGCAGTGGGAGAATGCTGCTCTTCTGCCACAAGTAACGGGGTCCCATTCCCCAAACCAGCATCTGTTATTTCAGCACAGATTAAACCTCTGGCAGGGGTTCATGACCAGACCTTGTACTAAAGCTCATTTTCTGAGGGAACGATAAAGGGTTGAGAAAAGAGCAGAAGTATTTAACTGTTTATATAACAGCAGGTGGAATCATAAAGGCTGCTTTGGTGATTTTATACTTTTGTAGGCATATAATCTATTTTGTTTAGATTCTGTCCTTAGGCCAGCCTGAAACTTAAATCGGCCACAGAACCTGTGTACTAAAGTGACAGCCAGCGCCAGTGCTTCCCAAAATGGGAATGTACAGTACAGGCGAAGTACTGCAGTTACAGGGAATACTGTTGCTGTAGAATGCGTAGCTGCTGAATACTTATTTATTCATGAACTAACTGACCATGCATTTAGTGTTACATGAAAAGCAACAGTACTGCCAGTTATTTATAGGTCTGAAGCTTTCTTTACACTGCTTTGAGCTGGCCAGGTGATAGGAGTGGCCAGGTAATTTAAAGGTACGGGCTGCCTGACACCTAGGTACATCACTTCCAGCTTTGATGTTTAAGAAAAAAATGGGGAGGGGTTTAAAAAGTTGTTTACAAATAGTAAATCCAGCATACTTTTTAATTTAGAAACTGAAATAATAGCACAAACATTTTATTAAAGTGAAAGCTATACGCCAGTGGTATACAGCAATACAGCCTCTTTACAGGTTTCTTTTAAGAAGAGTCTCAGTATTCTGTGGATATGGAAAAAAAACCCCAACCCTAGTTCTGAGTGAGACTCTTCGGATTCTGCTGTAAAAGCCAATTGTACTTCCTATACAGGAACTGCCAGGTTAAACTGTGCACAACCAAATATACAGAAATAAAGCTTATTAAAAAAATCAGGTCCTACAGTGTGCTTTCCCACAGGATTGCTTACTCCTACCGTTCACACTTGTTTTCAACCATTGTTTCAAAAGCAATGCATGTGTTAGTTCTGACAGAGAAAGCCCAGGACTCAGAGGAGGTGGGAAAGGAACAATTAACTCTTACTTTATTACCTGAAGGGATAGCGTCAAGCCCCACACAGAAAGTGTGATAACCACGGTCACATACGTCACAGAACATCATTTCTTCTTCGTGGTGAGGCTGCCCACATATAATGCATGTTTTACACTCCATACATTGCCAAGGGTAAGTCTTAATCATAGCAACAAGCTCCGGGGTCATATCAAGGCAAGAAGGGTGGCCTAGATTAAAACCAATATTATTATTTTTGTGTCTGAAATGAAACATAAAATTAGTTAAGACTGGTTGCTGTTACAGAAGCTGAAGCTCAGCTCACCTCCTGGTGAGATCGCACAGTGCACAGGATGTGCTAGTGTATGTAATATTAAATAGAGATGGAGTCTTAACAAAGGCCAGAAAAGGCAACCGCACTGTTGGCAGACAACTGTAGTACACTAAGTATTTCCACAAAAAGATCTGCCAAACAAATTCCCTTAGGAATCCACTCAGTGTATGCAGATACTTACCGCTGTTGTCACACTGGGAGCAATGTATAAGCGCTTCAGCTTTTCCTTTCTTGTTGGACTCCTTACCCTTCAGACAAATTCCACATATAGCATTTGGAATGGCCTTTGGCTGGAAGGGTAGAAGAGGGCTATAAATTCATTCCAGAAGAATTTACAGATTTAACAGGAAATGTCATATATCTCCTTTAACTCTTAAAATTAATCAACTATCTGTTACGATGCGTGAGCCTTAAAACACATAAGATAGTAACTGATGAGCGGCGGTATTGAAAAATGCATAAATTAACTACATGAAATTTTGCATTGGGCACACATAGTGAGTTATATATAAATCAAATTGGAGTAAAAGCATGTCCTTGTTTCTTCCTATGAATTCAGCAGCTAACATTCCCCTCAATGTAAATTAAATGTGACATAGCATTAAAAACCTTGGCATTTTTTTCCAAGATGTACTACTTCTTTATGAATTTCCATGCAGATTTCCTGTTTATGGGAGAAATTAAATACTATTTTCCATTTGCATTACATTTGTCCCTGGATATAGAAAATTCATTACAAAAGCAATAAACTTCATTTTTGTATCTTCAGTTTCAAAATACCTGGTTAGCTATGCTGTACATGGCTATCTGTTTCACCATTCTTTCTTGTAGCCAACCAGAATCGCTGGATTACCTACACACCATACACACCCTTGCATTTAACTACAGTTTCATATTCATCATCTTTCTGAGTGATCATCTGGAGTGCATTTGGGTCCATGAGATCCATTTAAAAGGTAGGAGAGAAACAGCAGGCTGTGACAACGAGTAACCTCTGTGTATGTATTCCATGTCCCAACCCAAGGGACACACCAGTGGAGCTCTAGCCTGATGAGGACCAAGGAAGAAGTAAGGCATTACAAATTTCAGAAACATGTCAGTAGTTACATTGTTGAGTTTTGACCTCTGCATAATGAAATTAGTCAGGAATGTGGTTTAAAATTAATGTAGTACTATCTGATGTTAAACCGACTAGTGCCAGAGTTTAAAAAAAAAAAAAAAAAGTTGCTGCAAAGACGCAGCTAGCAGAGTTCAAGGCATACTCTGTTTTCTGCGGAACTGAATGGCTTGTCAGCAAGCAAGGAGAGTTCCAGCCAACAATAACCAACCACATGTGGGGAGAAGAATGAAGTTTAATTTTAAAATAAATAAAAAAGTAAAAACAGAACTCTATATACACATATGAAAATAAATTACCGAGATCTTTTGCAATACAACTTATCTTGAAGTGTCTATTTCCCCAGCCAGTTTTTTCTAGCACCTAGCACGATACTAATTACCTTGACTAATTTTTAAGGAGTCAGGTCACATTGCTCTAAGTTTTCTGAAGTTTTCAATCTGCTTTTTAAGTTAAAACAAGGCTATAATCTGTTTCAAATTGTCTGGTCTAAAGAGTTTTATTTAAGAAAACGAAACACCATACCAGATGTTTATAGGTAACTTCCTTCAAAAGATGACAGAGGCATTCATATAGACTTTTTTTTGCTTATTTATTTTAAAAAAGCAGAGTCAACCTGTTTCATACATAAATATAATAAAACAATAAAAGAAGTCTAACATTCACAAACGTCTCTACAAAATAATAAATATAATGGAAGCAAAACCACACATAAACTCTTTTACTGTTAACTATTCTGTGTCCTACATGTATACCTTTATACCCTGCTCCTCCCAACAAAAGTGGCACATGCTTAAACCTCATCAGTGTTGCAGCATTTGCCCTTCCATTGTTTAGGCTACATTCTAATTTTTTCGTATTGCCTTTTTATCTATTTCTAAGTAAACCAAGCCTTTCTAGAATAGCAAGTGCACTTTTCTAATCAGATTTCTAGTTTGTTATGGATTTGTGTTTTACTGCCTTTAATGTACAGCAGCACACTCTCTTGTGCTCCAGCAAGACCAAAATGAGCTGCTTTTCAGTCACTGTACCTGCGTTAGCGTACGTGCAGTTAACACTCTGAGAGACAGAATTCTAAAGTTAGACACGGATACAGATGCATTTATTCATTTATTAACAATGCTTCCATCTATTCTTACTTCACTACATTTTGTTTATTAGAAATCGTGCATGTTGGGGGGTTGAGAATCACAGCCTATTAATAATAAAGTTCCAACAGTATGGAAGTATTTTCACAACAAAAAAAAAAAAAAAAAAAAAAAAAAAAAAAAAAAAAAAAAAAACTATTCACAATTCAAAACGGTTCAAGTTCTACCACCATAAATGGTTTTTAGAAACGCTAGGAAAAGAGTCTATCAAATCCAAATGGGAAGCCATAATATCCCATCTGATTAGAGTAAATTTTGCTTTCTACATCCTCACCTTATTGGGATGAGGAAGGGAGAGAAAATGAATGCAGGGTCAAAATGATGACTGCCTGCTCTGTAAGTTTTCACTTCCATGCTGCTGTGCTGCAGGTCATAAAGTAAGCATTCCATCTACACCATTTTTATTAGGTCCTAGTCTGAATGCAAAGCGTTCCATTTCCAAATACAGTGACCTGAAACAGAAGTCTTGTAAAATATAGTTTCTCAATACATTTCAGTTTTATGTGCAAAAAATCTCCTGTACTTTTAACAGTACCTTGTGTGTGCAATTGTAGTAACCAGTCCTGCAGCAACAAAGACTCGCTGCTTGTAACATGACAAAATGTAAAACACACGCTTACCGTTCTTTGCTAAAGAACTGACAATAAAAATGGCTCCATATAAAATACATTATTTCTTTTAACCAAAAATAAATCAGTGGAAATGTGTGAATCCTGTAATACTTGTAATGTGGCTATAACTATACATTTGTACGTTGATGCCATAGCAGTTATCCTTCAATTTTAACTACACATAACCAAAAGATTACTGTCCTACAAAAATAGTCAAATATTAGAGAACAATACAGAACAAAAGTATTACAAAGATTTAGAATTCACAGAGACAACATTTTAAATCAGTTAAGCCTTCACCTCAAAGTGCCTTGACATCTAGGCACATACGGTGTATCATTATCTTGTTTCTTTATCGAGTAACAAATAAAAATCTGTCTTACCAGTTAAAACAGCTCATGGCATTGGGTTTACTGAAAGCATTTAAACGTTCCCACAAACAAGAAAGCCAATCCTCTTGCCCTCCCCATACATCACCACCTTTGACTTATGAACAGCCTGATGGCTGATGCAGGCAGGGCACGCTGACATTGCAAAGGTGTGGCACTAAGTTTACAGCAACAGCTTGTTACTAACACAATCAGTGATTTTGAACCAGTAAATAATTGCTACGGGAATCCACTTTCAAAATGCAATGCTGTTTACTATCATTACTCTTAGACAATTAGAAGTTCAGAACTTTGCAGAAAGTTCTGCTCCATCAGTCCTCTCTCTGTCCTTTCAAAAGGCCTTTAAACAGATTGGACTAATCAAACACTTGCAGCTAGGTGAAACTTTTGTTAAACCAGTGGCACACAATCTCTAAAGTCAAGTTAAAACAAAGCTAAAAAAAAATTTCAAGCTCCATCTTCGGATTTCATGTTCATGGGAATATTGGTATGCATTCTGTGTCCACAACAATTTGCAGAGTTACATATAAAAAAATATACATATGGTATCACAGTCTAAATCTCCATAGTTTGCATATTTCTTAGTAAGTTCCTGAAAAGAGAAAACACAACTGGAGCTTGCTATCTGTTATGAACTTGCACAGATACTGTACATAAAGAAAATTTATCAAAGCTGTCCAATTCTTGCTGGAAATTAGCTTCTTAAAGTAAGTTATAGTTTAGTTACTGTTAACTTGGTAAATATAGATAGTAAGTATTTATGAATATGAAATACAAGCCATCAACAGCTCACTTCTGCTGAGAAAGTTTCTCAAGATGTACTATCCTGTCAATGACAAAAACGTTCCTTTTTCCATACCCCCTCTTAACACACATTCCTGGCTGCTAAACCCTGTCTTCATGTAGTGTTTTCCCTCTTTATGGGTCTAATCCTGCTCTCACGTAAGTCAACAGAAAATTCTTATTCCTTTCAGTGGAACAGGACTAGACAATAACTTGCTTTAGAAGTGTTACATTATATTCAGATCCTCTCTTAGTACGCAGAATAATAACACATAAATAATGCATGTCAATTCCCATTTCTTCTGAAAAGTATTTTCATCCTAATCTTATTTTTATCTTAATTTTTGAAATTATTATGCAGTAACACTGATGATTTGGGTCTTAGTTTTGGCAATCACTGCTTGACAGCTGAAATGTCTTAACATCCTCACCAAGTTTTTAGCTTGGATAAAAGCATATTGCCCACAAATGTTTCTATATTGTACGAACTACACAAAAAGCTATTTTCCATATACTGTTAAAGTGGTTATGTAGTGTTGCCTATACAACTGTAGTAAGCTTCTTGCCTTCCATCCTACAGATAGTAACATCTCAGGATGAAAGACTGTATTTAAAATGAATGTCATAACAATATGTTCAGCCACATAGCTGCACTTTACAGCACTGATCCCTTGGTATGCTGCCATACTAAATAGTAGAAAAAACATAATGGATACTGAATGCTAGTTTTGAACTGGAAAGTAATTCTGGCTGCTATGTTAAGGCAGACAGAAAGATGCAGAGTTGCAGTGATAAATCCACAACTGGTTTTTCTCATGTTACTGCCTGGGAATCTGAGGAGTTAACAGAAACAGAGGCCACTGTATATCTAGGGTAAAGGAAAGCCCCACACGAAATAAAAGCAAAAAGGAAGTAAGGAAGCAAAGAGATGGAGCACACAACAGGAAAGTAGCTAGTGAAGTACAGCAAGCAGAAGTTCCATATTATTGAAAAAACAAATATTTCAGGGAGAGGCTGGTCAGTACAGAAGTTCAGTCAGGGGCTTTTTTCTTCTACCTTGTACCCAGGAACTGACTTGGATAATACAGAACGTTTGGAACCATCTTTTCTTGGAGTAGCACTTTTGTCTCTTGTTTTTTGTCTTCCCTGAAAAGAATCCTCCTGGTTGTCTGTGGCGCAATCACCTTCAGATACATTGCCAGACGAATTGTCCTATAATAAAAATACCATAGCTATATTTTTTATTTTTTGGATAGACAGACAAGTCTTTCCTATGCCCCTTAGAGCCAACTAAGGTAAGAGAAGGATACATCTTTCCTTCTGCAAAAGCATGGGGTACATCACAGTCTATAATACCTTTGCTCATAACCTTCATTATATGTTATTTCTCATGCTAAGAGACTGGCATCAGCAATAGCAGTTGTGTTTTCCAGTTGATCTTGATACCAGAGTGGGGAGCACAACAGTGTAATTCTTTGAACCGTTTTCCTTTGAAAGTCAGCAAGAAATCCACTATATGCGAGATGCTGTTTACAAAGTAAAGGGCCAGCAAAAAGTTAACAGTGCCCTTGCCATGCATTTAAAGTATACTACCAAATAGCACTGCCTTGAATTAAACATGTGAAGGTTTTTTCTGCCACCCTCATCTACTATTTTCACCAGGAGCAATCTAAATATTTCATTTGGATTGCAGCAGCAGAATGCCATCAAAGGCAAAACACACTTCAATATTTAATACAGAACCAAACAACAGAATTTACGCTGCAGCTAAAGCATTTTTTTTGAGGAATGGGGAGGCAAGAAAGAAGGGAAGAGGTTCAAAGAGGGTGAGAGATCAATGTAAGCATAATTAAGAGCAGCAGCACAAGATTTTTCTCAGAAAAGTGTTAATAAAGGCCTCCAAAAAGCTCCAGAAGAAAGCACTATGATTAATCACTTTTATTACAATAAAAATCAAAAGGACAAAAAACAATGGTGCCCTACAGCAAAAGGCACTCTGTACAAACATCACAGTAATAAGCCTATGCCCCACAGCCCAAAACCAAACCAGGCAGAACAGACACAGGGCAAAGGGAGGAGTATGATACAAAAGCAAAGCAAACTTATGTCGCAACAAGAAATGGTACGTTTCACCATTATTTTAGGGGAAGGGTTCTTGAGGACAGGCCCATTAAAATGCTACAGAACACGAAAACTGCTACCTGACTCCAACAATGGGAAGGGTGAAGAAGGAAAAAGCATAAAGCATATTGTAGGACTCACCAGGGAGATCTGACGAATGGTAGGTAGCCCAAAACTCAGGAAAAGAGGCCTGACAACTGCCCACCTCCATGTTCAACATTTTTCCCGAACAATATGCCCCAATGACTAGCAAATAACCCCTGCTGCCATTGCCAAACCCACTTCACAGGAACCTCATTTTAAATTTTCCCTGCACTTTTCCCACACAGGGACATTTTCCCTTCTGCATTCTGTCACCAGAAAGACTTCTCAACTTCTGTGAAAAATGAAGGGATAATCTGCTCAGTCCAGTTACTCTTCTTTACCATTGGGGGAAATGGAAGTCAGTGGAAAAGGGAACTCTGAAGAAATGGTTAAAGACCAAGTGTAAAAAAGCTGAAGTGGATTAAACCAAAATTCTGAGCTGACATTTAACATGCTAAGTTTGTATCACTTCTTTTTCTCCAAAAAATGCAAGCAGAAAGGGTGTATTAACAGCTATCTCTCCTTTGTTAGCCTACAAGCTAACTCCTTCCTTTCTTCTTCATTTAGGAGTATCTTATGAATATTCAAACAAAATAAATGCTTATATGTCAAAATTTATCATTATATATACCCACCATCTAACATGTTATGAGTCCAACTGGGAACTGTTAAATGCACCTGTGATTTTACATTCTATTTCTCTTAAAATTAGGGTTAAACTTCTGGAAAGCAATATACCAATGGTTCAGTCGTACTAAGACAGCTCATCTGAAGCTCAGCTGCTCTTGAACACTTAAATCAGTTTCAAGAGAGGTATGTGAAAGTTTCCCTTAACTTCCATTAACAGTTAATTTTGCATTTGCATAAATAGAAAGAACATAAACATCTTTTAAACATGTATTGTAAAGCAAAAAACCCAGTGCTTTTTATCTTCTCTTTAAATTGGAAAAAAGTAACTGTTTCTGTACTGAGTACCTTCCTGCTTCTATGTCACAAGAAGAAAAAGTTATCAGGCTATCAATAGCTTTGCTTTAGTGACAGATTCTGTGGGACTTAAAAAGCAAAGTATGCTGTGACCTGAACTACAGTGTTCATTCCCCTCAGAAATGCTAGCAACTTCCCCTTGGGGAAAAGGGCATAAGGAAGAGCGCAGTTGGGAAAATTCTTCAAGACTTCTTTAAAAAGAAGGAAGAAAGGGCCTGAAATTTCAAGTATTTGTTTTATTTATTTTAAAAATGGATCAAAATGGAAAGCTGGAGAGCAATGTTATAAAATGAGAAGTACTAAAAAAGGGAGTATACTTTTAGTTTATGATTCTCCATTTTGCAAATGTTAAAGATTCTACTGAGAAACTACTGAAACTAACAAAAGTGAAGGGAAAGGATTTTTTTGTTGAAGAATACTTTCAATTTGCCTCACCGAATTGCCTTTGGTTTTCCGTTTTTCATCACCTCGCCCTTCCTCTGCATCATCTGAATCTCCATCACTGTCTAACGCAGGCAGCTCTGGATCCAAAGGAGGTTCATAAAGAGCTGTGTTTAACGGCAAGTAACGAAGTTCATCTGGAGAGTATCTAGAGTTTAAAAATAAATAAACAAAACTCATTCATGTGTACTTTATGCATAAATATTGTCACACAGGTAACATGTGTTACAGGCCTTCAATGAGAAAGAGTAAGAAAAGTTCCCTTTTTTCAGGAAGGCACATAGAAACATGCAGTTCTGAAAACATAGGAAACATACTAATTTCTCCTCCCAAATATGATACCATCTAGTACTTGTCTTCTTTGTATAGCAGATATTCGTGGAACACAGGAAGTATGTATTTGCAATGTTCCAAATCTACATAATCATAAGAGGCCATGGAACTCCTAAAGATTTTTAGCCAATCCACGTTACTATGTCCAACAGACTATGCACTTTGTTTATACACGTACAGGGCTCACATAGAACAATTCTAACCCAGGGCACACAAACAGCTAGGGTCCAAAGCAAAGTAAGCAAAGAATATAGCCATATGTCTGAGTTACTTCATTATTGAAGGAGAACAAAAAATGCATATAAAAATTAAATTTCAGAAGAATGTGAAGATCTAATCACATTGCTTATAGCCAGATACAGCTTAACATGTATAATCCACCTTTTTTTTGTTAACCTTAAATACTAAGAAAAAAATGAAAGTCCTCTTACTATTAAGGACAAGCATTGTAAGGAGTAGGATATTATTTTGATGCATATTTTGTAAGTTTGTGTCCTTCATTAAGAAGGATAAGTAGTTTCACTTGCAGCTTTTAAGTGCAAAATAAGTAAGATATCTAGTATTATTCATTCAATTAATTTAATAAAACTGAAGTCGTTCAAGAATGTCCTATGACATGCAAATTTGGGGTGGGCTGTATGTACACACACTGGAATGAGCAAGGCATATGCAGATAAAAGAGCTTCTTTAAAGAAAAACATGCATGTATACGACAAGCACCATCTCTGTTGTACAGATAGTAAGACTTTGGCAAAAATTTTCAAATCAGCCTATATTTGTCAAACGGCAACATGCCACCAGGTAAAGTCATACATTTCTGTAGACAGTCAAGTACACATTTTTCATGAAATATAAAGATCCAACTCACAGTACCTTTGTCACTTACAAATCCAACATTAAATTTAGCCATTGTACTTTTTAAATTAAAAACTTTCTAAATATTTAAAAAAGGACAGCAAGACTGTCACACAGAAAACATGTAATCACAAGCCAGCATTACAATATTTTGATATAGCGATATTAATCTTCACACATGTGCAGAGGCAGATAAGCAAACATATGAGGGTGGCAGGAGTGAAATCAAGGTCTCCTTTCACCACAGTAAATATCTAAGCAGGCCAAATCTCAGGCACTGCAATACATCAGCAGAGACAAGTACTCTTGCAGCCACTACTGTTCTGTTGACAAAAGCTGTCACACTATGCATCTGTTAGACTAGCAAGTCTCAAACATAGAATTGATTCAAAACCTTACAGTAAATACACTTAAATGTTTTCCATCTGCTAGATGTAGATAAAATTCATTAGTGCAACACAATCAGCAGCGAGGATGCTTTTGAAATACCTTTTGTAGTACTCCTGGAACTGGCCGGGTATGAGAGCCACTGGGTAAGGACTAACCTTTGTTCTCTCTGTAGGTAAGATTTTGTATTTCCCTTGAGGCACCTGGATAATCTGTATTGTTTAATACAAAACAACGACGTTTTTGTTCCACGTACAAACTTTTGAGCCTTCCTCACCATCTACCCCCAAAAATTTTGTTTAAGTAGCCAGTTTTACTGAGTTGGAACAGCTACCTGAGTCCTCCCATGGGAAATCCAATTCATTAAAATGGTAAGATATCCCACTCACAAAACAGTATTACAGATTAAGCCTAATCACTAAGGATCCAGTGAACTGAACAAACATTAGGTAAGACTGCTTCTTACAATATATTATGTAAAACAATTTTAAAATTAAAATCTAACAATTGAAACAGTAAACATTTACTTTTGTGACTGGCATCTTTAGCATGAATTATCATTGTTGGTCCATATTGGTGAAGGGTAGCAAGAACATGTCCATCTAATTATGAAACCAGACTGAACTATAAAAAAATCCCATTAGTAGCACCAATATATGGAAAGGAGAAGCTTACACAGAAGCCTTCTTTCCTTTAGACAGAAATAAAACTAATTATCCATTATCTTGTCTCTAACACGGATAAATAGCAGAAAAATGTAAGCTTTCTATAGTAGACTGCCATGTAACAATTTGCAAAGAGAAAATTTTTGCTTTACTGCCTTTACACAAGCAGAACAGTCCTGCTTCAAAATGCCAGCTGATTTTTTTTATTTTTTTTTTTTTACAAATCAGGCACAGGAGCATGAAATATATCTGATTGAAAAAATAATATAACACCTAACAAAAAAGGGCATAACATTGACAGGCAGCACTCTCTTAGAGGATAAATAGTTTACTTTTTTACTCTAGGTACTGTTCAGGCAAAATTTTGAGGTGTTCCAAAAAAGAATTAGCCATTTATATGAATAGATACAATAGCAACAGAAGCTTCTTAGTAACCTAAACATCCCTCTTAGTTTTATGCTACTACCATGTCGCAGATTAGCGACATGACAACAAGTAACACTGAAATTTTTAAAGCTTCTTGAGACAAGTATTTGCAAGTTAAATATATTTATTGCAAAAACTTTTTTAAGATTATTATTTTTAGCAGTACTACCCATTTAACAGTAAAACTGTTTTAAGTCCCTGCATGACTGAAAAAAGACTAATCAAAAACCTTGATCATAAAATAGTTAAAATGATACCAAAACCAATGTTACTAAAACAGGCAATGAGCTACCTATTGACATTGATAAGAAATTTAAATCTGCCTACATGTGTCTGCAAATCAAAATAGGCTCTTCTTTCTTCCATCCGCTCTCGGTTTAAATTGCTGTTGAATTCTGCGGCTTTCTTGGCAGCTTTTTTAATATATTCTGGAACTTTACTGGCTTCTACTTTCTGTGTGTTCTGCTGCTGCATTTGCTGGAATAAAACCGATTTTATTAGTTCACATATATTTCACTATCAGTTTTAGAACAGCCTTTTCTTATACCATGTTACAGATGTGGTTCACTTACATGCTAGTTACTTACAGAGTACTCTTTATAATGATCTGTTATTCGCTGACGTTCTTTCTCTTGCAGTATAACAGAATACTCAGCATGTTTGGCAGGGTATTCTTTAATCATAAGATCAATTACTTCATCACTACGCAAAGCTGTTAGACCTAAAATAGATAAAAGCAATAATGATGCTATCTGGCAAAACTAACGGTAGGTTATTTATACCCCATAATGATCAACTCAAGTTTTTGAGCAGCTAAAGACAACAACCTGCTGTGCACAACGCTTCTCTCTCTCTCAAGCAGGAGTGAACTTGTGCCATTTAGCTTTCACGGCTGATTAGGAGTTTGCTTCTACCCGAGGAGCTAAGGCTCATTTCTTTTCTTGCTTACAGCTACAGATCCCTTCACACTGACTCAGCCGCCTGCTAAGCCCCACTGCAGGGCAGAACCTTTGTTCTAAGCGGGACCCGGTGAACTGTTAGTTTCAGTTTCCAATGTTGGTGAAGTATTAGTTTCATTAACTTGCAGAACCTTAACTGACATTATGAGGTCTATGTAACCTCTCTGTACAAATCAAGGAAGACTTAACTGTGAGGGCAATTAAAAGCAGCAAACTGCACGCAGACTCCTGACTCTCAGTTAAAGTATTTGAAGTTCAGAAGTCAGAATGCCTCAGTTTGCAGTTATAATGCAGATCTCCTCCTTTAAAGGTTCCAACAAAACTACTCTCCAAACACTGACGAGAGAATAGAAGTTGACTTATGTTACTACCACTGATTGCAAATATAACCTTAAAAATAGGGACAGTTAACTCAGCACACTTCTGTATTGGCTATACAAGACAGAATGTAGCATGAGATACTGTTCTCTCCAGAGCGTATTTGAGTTTAAAAAAAAAAAAAAAAATCAAAGAGAGTTGGCAGGCGAGAAATAAAGGTAGTATACTAAAAACTCTTAGTATATAAAGTGACAATACCTTTGCACAAACCCATGATATACAGAAAAAAATGCGATGGGCATCATTTAATCTCTAACATGCTTCGAGTCACATGTATTAGTAGAGGAAGAAAAAAAATACTTCAGGCTCTTTCAGTATAAGCCACATCAATGACATAATTCAATTTCAAGTACATTAAACCACTTTAATACACAGGCTTCTAACTTCTAACATAGAAGCTCAACCACAGAACATACACTAATATTTGCTGAGTTCCAACTAACTCAGCAAAACAAGACTGATGTACTTCTTAATTTGAAAAATTATGGTGTTCTCTTTTCTAGGAGAAAAAGGTTCTAAAAGTTAATTTACAACACAGATGGGATTTTGCTAAGTAATTAGAATAGATCCAAATTTTACTTTTTTATAATAGACCTGGAATACTGACACCTCATGGCCAATTTACACAAATAATACTAAACCAGTTTTCATTTCAGAATGTTTTCATTTGAGAGTGATGCAATACTGTAACAAGGAATCTAACAATTTGTTTTCTTACCTAGTGTGCACTGAGTCTCTGTGATAACATTTAGTTCTCTGAGGTAGAGTTTCTCCTTGTGAGATAGATCTCGTCTTTCTAAATCTCAAAAAAAAAAAAAACAGCAATAAAAATGTGCACAGTTACTCAAACTCCCCCATAAACACTGTCAAAGTATTTTGACAATTTTATTTCCAGACAGTGAGAGTCTGTATTATACTACTATTCCTACAAACACAATAATATTATAAATTAATTTTAAATTTAATATACGCTGTAGGGACGAGGTCAATTTTTCTAAGTACCCTGCCTGGAGTTATGATTTACAGAAATACTCAAGTAACTTGACAAAGGAGCTCAGATGCAGAAAAGACTATCAAGCACTGAAGGTAAAGATACATTCTTTTTTTTTCTTCCCTTTTAAGATGCCTTTTAAAAAAGAACTCCATAACAGAAAAACCAGATTTGACAATTCTGAACAGTGAAGGCTCAAATCCTAGAACCTCCCCAACTCGTTTTTTAAGATTATTCCACAGCGTAGAAATGTTGCCACAGTTCAGGACATGGAATACAGAGATATAGCTATAGAGTAAGAAATCACCAACAAAATACTTAAAAATAAAATTGAGGTCAGTTTTCAAAAGGTACTTGCTGATCTAACTCCCAAATCAGACTTGTTTACAGACTTTCAATGGCAATACCAAAAAGTCTTAAATTACTTCAAAAATCATAGGATACATTTTCAATATGCCAGTAGCAAAAATGAGTAAAAAAAAATTATGTACAACATACATAATTCAGATCTGCTTTTGCCAGGGTCTTTTTTAAACAGTTGTCTCATGCTATAGTCAGAGACACAGACTACATACATCCAAACTGTATGAAGACGAAGATTTTTAGAAGACAAACTCTAATAATAAATACCTGGATATTTTCTTTTAAAGGAAGTCACACCCAGATATTCACTGACTTGCTCCTGAAGCATATAATATTCTCCTGTTTCATCTGGTGGCCACTTGTAT
>NW_010557350.1:0-3011 GCF_000687285.1 Phaethon lepturus | reverse complement strand
CAGCAGGAAAATAGCTGTATCTAAGAACAGTGTTAGAACAAATCAAAGAATCCTTACCAGGGATACTTACATTTCTAGAAATTCAATAATTCCTATTTATATGTCAATGAAGAACATCTATGAAGTTGGACAAGCAGTTTAGAACACTGCATCCCATTAATCCCTTTCAAAGTCACTTTGTTACATCCCACTTCACATATATTTCTCCAAACCAGCACTCATCAATATGCTGAGGAACAGAACACGAAGAAAGGGATAGCCACAATAGCGGGTAGGACACCAGGAACAGCAGTGTCAAAATTCACTCAAAAAATACGTAGCATTTTAAAACCACGTAAGCTGTGCTTCTGGATTGTAAATTAGATGCAGCACATTTTGTGTCACTTCAAAATATGCTGGGAGAAAAAGACAGCTAGCTACCAATGGGACATTCAGAAACATATGAAAAATATACAAGCGAAAAAAGAAGAACTAATACTTAAGCATATTGAACAATACAGTAAGACTAGCAATAAAAAAGTGGAAATTTTAAAAAATAGTATTACCCAAGGTCCTGACTAGAAGTTTCACAACTCCGCGAACTGTCCCCTGAGCCCATACGTCGTCTTTTGGATGGCTGGCTACCATCATTGGAATTTTCTTCTGTGTCATCCTGAAACGAAAATGAAGATAAATATTACAAAAATAAAGAGCATTCAGCAGATAATGTAAACCATCAAAAAATATTGCAAGGCAATCCACAGTTTCAATATACCTGAAGTACCCAGCAATTTAATAACACTCTTTACGAACAATTCATAGGACACTTTATGTAGCAAATTACTCCTTGCTATAAACTAGCTGCATGCAACATAGTGGCACAGAAGGAGAATTGGGTACTTTCTTGCTTGTTGCATAGGTGGAGCACTGAACAGGCAGAGCTGTGGCTCTGACCACCGAGTTTATTGTTCTTGATGTAAACTACCTATGGCATCAGCACGGCCAGACAGCTGTAGACCCAGCAAACTTCCCTCACTGGTGATAGACAGGGACAAGACTAATTCACTTAATCAGCTAGCTCTCAAAAGCAACAGTGAGGGCAAAGGAAAAACACCGAGCCCTTGCTGAGAGCTGATGCTTATAAAAATCAAGGGAAATATTACCAAAAGCAACACAGGAGTTTATGGACATACAGTTAAAATGAAAGGAATGGTATACAGTTTACAAAAAGATGGTATTCATCAAGTAGCAAAGTTTTTGGGGGGGGAGGAAAACTGAAGCTGTACCACAACAGAGTGAGAAGATAAATTTCATCTTCAGAACAAAGCTATTGCAAGGGAATATTTAGAAGTTAACTTACAGGTGTCACTATTCAGATTTCATGAGATCTACATAAAGAAAGGGAATAAAGGGTAAAGAAAAAATTTAAAAGTTATGTAAAAATCTAGCAGACTAATGATTCCATTGGCCTTCTCCTGCTTTTCACTGCTTTGCATCACAGATAGTGATACATCATCAACAACCCTCAAAGCACTTAGCAATCACCTCACCCTTGCATGACTATAAATGCGAAACAGAAGGCAGAAGTGTTCAAGTGAATCATCTATTGTCACCAGTAGTAGAGGCAAGAACAAGATAGCTCTTTAAGTAACTGAAGCTCTAGAGTAGTATGAACGAATCACCTTTCGTAACTTTTGTGAAAAGTTTAAGAAAGAAGAGTTAACCTGTTAGAAATAAATGGATCAAGCCCACAACTATACTTACATATTAAACAATGACAAGAACAATTATTAAGTGTACCTTAGTTAATGTATTTCATTCTAGTATGCTTGACATATCACTTGAAATATCATTTAAAAAAGACTCCAACAAATGAGAATACATTACTTTCATTATGTAACATTTCAGAGCCATATAATCAATCAGGGAAAAAAACACGCCTCCTGCATTTTTGGTTTATTTAATGTTTTTCACAATTCTTTACTTTCTTTTTTTTCTTTCTTGTAGAGTAATAAGTGTATCTTTCATACAATAAGAAGAAAAACTTAAACACAAAATCTAATGAATCTGTGCCTTCTTAATGCAGCTATACTTAAGGAATCAGGTAAGTGGAACTTCCACTAGTACTACTAATACTACTATTTCCTAGTACTGCTGAGAATATCCTGTATAAACTTCATTAGACAAACCAAGGAGCAGTCCCCAATCTGAACAATGACGCTGGAGTATTTTGTGACACAGCTACGTCTCAATCTGCAGTTGATCCCTGCTGGGATGTTCCCACATGGAACATTAATCCACACAAAACCTTTTCAACTACTAGACAAAAACATGAACAGGGCCAAAGCCATGCTTTGCTATACCAAAGCTATGACGAGACTTCAAAACATTTTTAAAAGGTAGATCTAAACCTGGCAGTTAAGAGGAAGTGCCTTGCATTAGTTTCTGCTTTTCCTTTGAAATGTTCTTTTATTAAATCTGGTATCGCCAAAAAAGTATGAGCACCTATACCACAGAAGAGATGAATGTCCTCTATTTCTATCTTTTCTTTCTTTCTTTCCTATGTGCTGCAAACTTCAGCAAATTCAATCACACAGGCTCACAGACTAAAACACTCTAGGAAATGAGACAGTTTGTTGCAGAGGTCTTTGCAGAAAAGTGAGATGATTTGCATTGCAATCTAAGCCGCACTGTAGTTCAACCCGTTACTGTACCGAAAATGATAAATTAGGGACAGTCTTGTGGCTTTCTTTACAAGGAAAGCCAAAACATTGCCAAAAGAAGCCCCTTTTTCCCCTGAAAACGCATGTTTTTGTAAAACGCCAGTTAGTCCTTACGAAGTAAGGTTACATTAGGAATCCCTGGTATGTCTATCAAGTATAAGATCGACGTGACGATCCTTTATTATGTAATCGGAAAGCCTGCATTACCAGGATGTCTTTCAAAAAGTAACTCCCAACCTCCACCCGAGCGCGGGCGCAGGAATGGCAGCACGTCGGCGGTGCCACAAGCCCAAGCCGCGCCTGGGAAGA
>NW_010557349.1:904-1314 GCF_000687285.1 Phaethon lepturus | reverse complement strand
CGCCCCCCCAAAAAAAGACACAAAATAAAAGATGGGACAACAAAACCGCACCATTCAGGCCCCCGGGTGCCATTGCACGTGGTGGCATCGCCTTTGCGTGAGAGCTCGCCGGGCACCCCCAGCCATCCCCGTCCCCGCCGACCCCGCTCTTTGGGACATAACCCCCCGTGGTCCCACCCCAAGCCCATCCCCTGCTCATCGCCACCAACCCCTCCTCCAAAATTTGTCCAAGTTTCCAGCCACGCTTGCAGGGGAGATGACAGCTTTCACCCAACGCTGCCCACACTCTGCCAGCCCCGGGGCGACCGCCCCGTTGTTCCCCACTTGGGGGGCACGATAAGCACCTGCCCGGCCAGCAGAGACACCGCCAGCAGCACCTACCCTCGGGACTGGGTGCTTTGTGGCTTCCC
>NW_010557349.1:547-765 GCF_000687285.1 Phaethon lepturus | reverse complement strand
CCAAGCCCATCCGCGCCGTTGGGGACGATGGGGGGTGAGGAGAAGATCATGGGGCGGTGAGGAACTCGTAACTCGTCATGGGAAAGGATGTGGAAGGTGCCTGACCCAGTGGCTTTCACCAAAACACCCCAAATAGCCCAGGGGAACACTAGCTTGGGAAAAGAGCTCAGGAAGGCATCCAGGCTATTGCCCTTCCCGATCGGATCTGCCTACCGGGT
>NW_010557349.1:0-205 GCF_000687285.1 Phaethon lepturus | reverse complement strand
ACGGCCGGGAAGCCGTGCGCAAGGGCGGATCTGGAGACGCGATTGTCTCCGCGCTTACCTCCACAGCCCTCCCGACACCTGTAAATCACCCCGAGGGCTGACCGCTCAGCGCATCACAAACGAAGCCGCGTAGCTATGGACCCCCCCAAAAGCAAGATGACCCCAAGCCAGCTGGCCAGCTGATAAGACCGCGTGGCAGAGTGCC
>NW_010557348.1:3266-5053 GCF_000687285.1 Phaethon lepturus | reverse complement strand
AGGGGTGCCTGGGTCACCCTGCCCTGATCCCCTGGGCTACCAGGCAGCCAGGTGCCTGCCCGCAGCTCTCACCACAGTGCTTCTTGTCAGAGCCGTCAGCGCACGTCTCAACGAAGTCGCAGGCCAGCTCCGCGCCGACGCAGCCCCCGCTGTCGCAGGCCACCTCCTCAGCCGCACAGGGGCCGGCACCCACCCGGCTTGGCAGTGTGGTCAAAGGCTTGTCTGATGAAGAAACAGCCCAGGGTGACGAGCGGTGGTGAGAGGGCCCGGCAGCGTCACCCCTTCACATCAGCCCCTCCAGATGTCCCCTGCCCATCTGGCTCTCCATGTCCCCCAGCCCCATCCCTGCCCTGCCCTGCCTGCTGCCACCAGAATAAGGGGACCAAGGAGGTCAGTGAGAGCTGCCTGTGTGACGTGGCTCAAGCATGAGGTTTTGGGGTGAAGGGGTGGGGGGTGTCACAGCTGCAGGATGATGATACCAGACAACCTGGGCTGCAGGCCCCAGGGCAAGTGCTTGCCATGCTGTGCCCAGGATAGTCACCGTGACGAGCAGAGGGATGGGCAGACCCCACGGCAGGTCCTTTAAGGATGGTGCCATGGGCACAAGACACCTGGGGACCACTGCCCACTCTGGAGCAGGGGTGGGGGAACAGCTCACTCTGCTCCTGCATGCAGCCCGGAGATAGGATCAGGTCGTCGATGGCCACGGTCCCTGCGCCGCTGGCAACACCCTTGATCAGCACCTGTGGGGAAGCACCGCGCTGGCAACATCAACATGGGGCTTTGCACAGTGTGGAGGGGCCAGGTGATGGCACTGGGCATGGGGGGACACCGGGGAGCTGCGGGAAGGGGGGAACCCAGCTCCTGTGACAGGCCAACACATGCTTTCCTCAGGAAGGGCCTTGGTGGGAGCAGGGGCAATGTTGTGGCTGGAAGGGGTGTGTGTGGTGGGCTGGCGGGCTGGCAGGGCCACGGTGGCCTCGGGGTTGATGTTGCTGCCCCTGCACACAGCCATGGCCTGTGGCTGCCCAGGGGTGCTCTTGGGGTGCCATCAGAGTGCCCTCAGGGTGCCATTGGGGTCTCCTCCAGGGCCAGCTGGGAAGGGGTCAGGTTGTGTGGGTGGCCATGGGGGACAGCAGACAGGATGGTGGGAAGGCATAGGGTGACATGGGATGGATGAAGACACACCCCCCACACCCCCATCCAGTAGGGTGGTCCCTGGGCTGGGAGGGGGATATGGAGGTGTGGGCACAGGGACCACGAGAGTCAGGCACAGCCCCGTTGTCTGGTTCCCAGTTCAACCCCTACCCCTGGTCCCATACTGGAGGTGGCCCTATGCCCTGTGTCCCTTGCCCTGCAGGCAGCCCAGCTCACCCAGGCACCATGCCAACCTACCTTGAAGGTCTCAGTCATGTTGAATTCCACTCTCTCCCGGACCCAGCAGCTGCCCAGGTCCCCCATCCTCTCCTTCACCAGCTGCTTGGTGGAGTTGGTCATGTAGAAGATGCTGAGGCTGCTGGTGGCCGACCCATGAAGATGGCAGTACAGCACGAGCTAGGGATGGGGAGGGGGGTGAGTGAGACCCAAAGCCCCAGGGCAGCAGCACGCGGCCCCCGCACCCTACAGCACAGCTGCTACCCCATGGGATGCTCACAAAGGTGGGGCTCGAGGAGCTCAGAGCTCCCAACGGGCCCTGAAGGTGCTGCCAAACTGCCCACAAAAACCTGCTGCCCATGCCACCACCCCAGCCCCGTGTCAGTGTCCCCACAGCTGGGAACCCTGTCCCC
>NW_010557348.1:623-3235 GCF_000687285.1 Phaethon lepturus | reverse complement strand
CACAGATTGTGGGCCCCAGCCATGACTCACGGAGCAGGAGTTGGTGGCCTGGAAAGTGGGACTGCTGAGCCACGCTGTGTGACTGGCCCCTGCAGCTGAGGCGTTGCCCACGTGGAGGAAAAAACCTGTGGGAGACACCGGGAAGGGGCTGCGTGGTGCCAGGCTGGGCATGTGGGCACAAGAGACTGCTTTCCCAGCACAGCCTTAGGCCGAGCCCAGGCACATGTTACCCCACGGGCCAGAGTCCATCTCGGGGCCAGTGATGCCCTGGAGACCCACGGTGGGGCTCCCCGGGGTGCCAGTGCCTGGCCACGTACCTGCCCTGCTGTTATTGCTGTGGTCCCGGGGGGGGATGCCGTACGCGGTCCCCAGGTTCAGGCTTGTGTTCCGCTCCCACTCTGGCTGCCCGACCTCTGCCTCCCAGCTGCAGAGGCTTTGCTCAAAGGAGCAGGGGGAGAAGGACTCTGCAGGGACGGAGGGAGAGCAAAGTGACCCAGGGAGGTCCCCGTGATGGGGTGATTTTGCCCCTTCAGCCGCACAGCCATGGGGCACAGCTGGAGTGACCCCTGCTAGCCCCACAGCTCGGCTTTGCCCTGCCAGGGCAGACCCTCAGCCTGTCAGTGCGGTCGGGGGGCTGGCGGGCAGGACCCTCCCCCCGGGGCCAGAGATGCTCACTGCAGCGCTTTGCATCCTCGTCCGAGCCATCCCCACAGTCGTCGGTGCCGTCGCAGAAGCGGTGCTGTTCCAGGCAGGAGTCTCGGCCGCAGTCACTCTCCGCGCCGCAGACCTGCTGGCTGGGCTCTGGGACAGTGGGACATGCCGTCAGCACCTGGCCGGCCCCATGGTGACGCCAGCAAGTGCTGAGCTCCCCCACATCCTTCCCTGGGTTGCTCAAGGGACAGGCTTTTGCTACCCGCTCCATGCCCTGGCAGATGCACCCAAGACACAGCGGGCAGCAGGAGAGCTCCCCCGGTGCAACGCTCAGACCAAATTCCCCAGGGACCCTGGCTTGCATCTCATCCCAGCGGATGCGGGACTCACGCTGCAAGCCACAGTTGCTGAAGACAATGTCGTCGAGCGCCAGCTCTGCCCCGCACGCTGGTGGTTGTGTCAGGGAGAAGATGAGCTGCCGACAAGATGCCAGGGATGGCATGAGCCGAGCAGCCGCCTGAGCTGCCCAGACATCCTCAGCTCCTGGTGCGTTGCCCAGCTCCTCCAGCCCCAGGTCACGGGAACGGTGCCCGGGTACCGACACAGCCCTGTCTCACCTGGAACTGCTCCGTGATCCGGCCTGGGTAGGCAACCAGCTGGTGCCAGCCCTCGCCTCTACGTTCGGGGCTCTGCCACAGCCCCACCACCTCATCCCTGTACGCCATGGCCAGGCGCAGCACCGGCTGCTCCGTCTGGTTGAGCCCTGTGGGGAGCCCGAAAACGTGGCCCTCAGCACTGGGCACCCCAGGGTACCTGTGGGGATGAAACAAGCCCCACCAGCTCCGGGGACTGGAGCTGGGATCCCTGCGGTCATGCCCAGGTCTGCTCGCGGAGCATGGAAGAGGCGAGTGGAATGGCAAGGACCCATCTTGAGGTGCCGGTGACTCTGTCCCTTGCCATGGGGGCAGATGGCCGTGTCCCTCCCCACTGCCCCCCATCATTGCTTCCCTGTGCCCGGTACCCTGAGGCCCGGCCGTGCCCGCCGTGGGTGTCCTCACCACTTCCCGAGAGGTGGTACCAGGCCCTGATCTCGCATGTGGCGGCTGCTTCCCGCATCACTGGTGACCTGAGCCAGGCCGTAGCCTTGGTCTTTGCCGGGGGGGACACGGTCGTCATGAACCACCCTGGGCAGGGCAGAGAGCAGAGCGGGGGCTGCAGCCCCATGGGGTGGCATGGAGCCCCGGCTGGCACCGCTCCTGCCCCACCATGGGTCTGCTCCGTCCCCTGCACCCTAGAAGGATGAGTGTCCTGGCACCCTGGCTTCAGGGCACCCATAGCCCAGAGGTGTGGTGCTGTGGGTGCCAGGAGCCCGCTCAACAGCCGAGCAGCTCACACTTACCCAGGTCAGTGCCCACAGTGTGGTCTGAGTGGGGCCCCGTGCCCCACGTGGCCAGGCTGGCCCGGCCCCGCACCCCATCGGGAACCCGGCGTGCTCCCGTCCTGCCAGCCACAGTTGTCTTCCTCGAAATCGCAGGTGAAGGGGGTGCCCAGCAGGGCCGAGCCCCGCAGGTACCCTGAGGGCGGGCGGATGGATGGACGGAGTGTCAGGGCAGGGCTGGGTCCACCCTGGGGACCTGCGCCCAGCTGGGGGACCTGCACTCACTCATGCTGGGATCCTGCACCCACCCCAAGGACCTGTACCCACCTGGGTAGACTTGCACCCGCCCTGGGGTCCTGCACCCACCCAGGGGACCAACACCCACCCATGTGACCTACATCTATCCTGGGGACCTATGCCCACCTCAGGGACCTGCACCCCATCCAGGGACCTGCACCTTCCTGGGGGACCTTCACTCGCCCTCGGCACCAGCACCCACCCCAGCACACACCCTGGGGTCCTGCACCCACCCCAGGGACCTGCACCCATGGTGCCCCAGCTACATCGGCTGGGGGTGGCGACC
>NW_010557348.1:0-537 GCF_000687285.1 Phaethon lepturus | reverse complement strand
ATGAAGTCGCAGAGCCGCTCGGCCGCGCTGCTGCAGCTGTTGATGACCGTGGACCCACCGGGGAGGACGGTCCCAGCTACAGGAAAGACAACAGGGCTGAAAATCCTGCAAGGACCCAGGCACGGTGCCTGCAGCAGGTGGCAGAGGGCACACGTGGCCTGCAGGTGACATTTGTCTGGGGTCCCCGGTTTGGGACCCTGCTGGGGGGAGCACTGAGCTCTCAGTGGCATTGTCCCTTGGACGGGACCACTGCCCCTGTACCGCACTCCTCCCACATCTCTGCCCTGTGCCATCTCCCACCTCCAGCCCCACTCCTGTGTGCCCTCGGGGTGCCAGAGCCTGCTGGGACCACAGTACTGAGCCTCCAGCCTGGTATAGCACACAGTCTCAGCCCCCTTTTTGGAGGAAATAGGAAAATTTGGGCATTTTCCTCCCCATGCTGGCACTGGTAGCTCCAGCGCTCACTGGTCCCGGGGAATGCTGGGCTGATCTTCTCCAGCAGAGCCCAGAGGAGAGTTCTGCTGGGCTGTATCTGCC
>NW_010557347.1:1079-1979 GCF_000687285.1 Phaethon lepturus | reverse complement strand
TTCAAAGCGCCTTGTTTTCAAACAGCAGCAGAGCTGAGATTCAGAGAAGATGCTGCAAAGCTTCCTACCCCAGTACATGTCTCCCGAGTACTCTAACGGAGGGACTGCTGTTAGGGGGAAAAAAATCCTTTTAGGTATATAATAAGGGAGAATTTAATTCTGCTCCAAGGTTGAGAGAAGCAAGCCATTTGTCACGCAGTATTCGATGACAGTACTTGTCCACAACCCAGACAAGCATTTGCTCCCCTTACAGCAGAGCGAGAGCCGCAAACAAAGGAATTCAAAATCCAAACGGTTTGGCACCAAGACAGGTACTCATACAGTTTCAGAGAAGGAAGAAATTTGAACTATAGTTTGAAGTTATTTTAGAAAAATTCTCTACAAGGGTTCAGTACTCAAGCAAAACACAAATCCCCACCACAGTTTCCTAAGCAAATGAGCTATTGTTGCATTTTTTCCAGTCCAGCAGCATCTTGCTCTGAAGATGTAATAGCAGCCCTACTGAGCAGCAGCTAATTAAAGCCTCTCCTCCTGCCAAAACCCCAGATTCGGAGTCTCTAAATGACCCGGTAAGTGAGACTTTTTCCACCTCAGAAGCCCTAGGAGACTCTAGGTCAGAAGCTCTGCCCTTCCCACCGCCGCGGCTGTACCTCTGCCGTGCCCTACCCCCTCCCCCCCGAGGGTCCCTACGGCAGCGGTAGCCGACTGATACCCAGCACCTCTCCCTGCTGCTCCTCGCCATGTGGTGCAAGAGCACGGGTTCAAAGACATCTCCCCAGCCAGCATCCCACCTTCTGCAGCTTATCCCACAAGCCCAGGAAGGGCTGCAGACGGGGCGGACACCTCTCCCCGGTGCAGAGCTCGCTGCCGGCACAGCTCACCCCGCTGCGTACAGACCCT
>NW_010557347.1:0-799 GCF_000687285.1 Phaethon lepturus | reverse complement strand
ACGGGCTCTCCCCCGCCAGCTGGGAGGGGATGGCATCAAGGAGGTGGCACGATGGTAGAAGGCTTCTGGGAGACAGCCCTGCTGGCCTGCGAAGGGGACGGCTCGCAGGATGAGCTGCCAGGCCACGAGCGTGTAGATACGGATGCCAGAGGCAGGGAAAACCCCCTGAAGCAAACTCTGAAATCAGCTTCTCAGCTGTCACGAAGGTCACTTTGTTTTTCCCAGGAGAAATAACCCGCTGCCGTTACAGACCCACAAGCCTCATTTCCAGAAGAGCCCGGCCCTGAGGCACCTCTCCATCAAAGACAAACGAATAAGACAAATTTGGAAGTTAATGGACTGAGCTATTGCAGACTGTTCTTAGACACATGATCACACAAACGTGAATTAGCTCAGTTTTACAGCCGCTCCTGGGGCGGCGAGCGCAAAGCAGCAGAATCCCCGCGCAGGCACGCGGAGGTGTCCCCTCTCGGCAGCTCCACCACCCTCAGGAACGCTCCACTGGCAATTACGGCTGTTGCACAAAAGGACACTTTGCTCTGATCAGTCCCCCCCAAAAAGCGAGTTAATCCACCAAATTCTTCAGAAACCAGGCAAACATGGAGAACCTCGGTCTCTCCCTTAAAGCCCTTTTTCCCAAAGCAGCCCGTAAGGCAACAAAAAACGAAGTCCGTAACAAAGCTCATCTCCATCATGACGGCGTGGCAAAGGTTGCTCCACCGCAAAGACTGCGTCAAGCTCTGGAGAGTCTATAAATAACCGTTTGGGGGGATTATTTCAGGCTGTGCATAGGTCCTCC
>NW_010557346.1:2139-8916 GCF_000687285.1 Phaethon lepturus | reverse complement strand
ACCCTCCAGCAGATCAACGCTCCCACCCAATCTAACTGTGTTCCTGAAGAGAGCGTAAGACATGCCTTAATATTCATACCACTTCCACCAATAATGAAAATCTATTATTATTAACGTTCAAGCAGTACATTCAGTACTGTGATGTACTTTGAACATTTTTTTTTTAATCATATATTGGAGCCAGCAAAATTTAGCCATAAACAATGTAATAGTATAGGAAAATACTTTTTTTTTCTTTAAATAATTAGAAACTGTTTGTATATAATATTATAATACATGCCATCAGTGTGGGCCACTTTGGAAATCTCATCTTATGAATAATTACAAATTCAATCCGTATTCAAGTAGAAATCAAGTTTTCTGTGAGAACACTAGTGAAGCTAGTAAGAAATCAGGTTGCTCAGTGATTTTTCTCATCCCAGTGCAGCACTTGGTCACCATTACTCCAGTTTTTGAAAACATTGCTTTAAAACCAAATAAATTCTCATGATGGGCTTGGTACATCTGCAACGAATTTCACCTCCTCGTTCCCTGTCCCACTCATGAGCACCTTATTCACGTTGGATATTTTACAGGGACAAGGAAATCAAGTCTGGAGTGAAGGATACCTGTCATGCTGTCTAGCTCTCATTTCAAGACACAGGTACCAACATGCAGTTAAATTTGCTGCATGTGGAACAAACCAGTGCAGGCATCAGTGTAATGGACTTTCAAGAGCAAGTCTAGAGTGCCCTCCGGTGGCTACCATGGGATAGTGTCAGGTATTTCAGGTGCAGGATCTCACAGATCAAAGTTTTTCTGCTTTTTGTATTTCTACTCCTCTTACTGAGGCTGAGTTTCTGCCCTGCTGATGCAGTGATCCAGAATTGGGCAAGATCCTCACCAGCATGCCCAGTTTTAGGCTGATGGCTTGATTTCTCTTGGGAGATATGCTCAGAGTTACTGTGGCAGAAAGCCCCTAGTAAATGCTTTAACCATGGTCGTTTTTCCAGACTGAAACACCCACATCTATCTTTTCCCTGTATATGGCCTTCAATCAGAGGCCATAACTTTTCACTGAACTGCACCTCCTATGCCTACTGTTTATCTTTTTCCTTAAAAAGGCAGATTCTCCAGATGCCAGATGATCCTTGTAGCTCATTATTTCTCAGAAGTGACTTTCCTTACTCATCCACATAGCTGAATCTATTGCCCAGGCCCATGGCTCAATTGCTGCCACATCCTTTTCCCTGGCTTTGAACAGCACAGTCCCATCTTCTTCTGGTCCAGACAACTGCTACAGCAATCACTCCCTCAGACACTTCCCCAGTGTCCCTCATTTATTGCTGGGCTTGGCTCCCACCTCTGTTAGACCCGTAATGACAGACTAATCAATTCAGATGTTTCTTTGGCTTACGCAAAGTGGGTAGTTTCTCACACATTTTGCTTTAAGACCACCCACAAACCTACCTCTTCAACCTCCTTCAAATTTTCCCTTCCGTGCCTTTCAGGGTGAGTCCAGGAACTTATCTGCAAGGTTGGTGACCCATCATCTCTCATGCTGACCTATCTCTGCTTTCCTTCCCATGGCTGTATCTCTTTTCTGTCTCTTGCTTTACACTTAGTCTCTAATTCAAGTCTGAGAAAGCTTCTCTTTTGAATCTGGAGGCATCTAGATCTGTTAGTGGGGCACTACAAATCCTGGATTTGATAAACTGGAAACATTATTACAGTTGGTGACATATATAACTGTTGATCGCTTCTTTTTTAAGACTATTTTTACCTAAGTTATCCCTGCGTTTCCTGCCAGGTGGAGCCATAACACAGTCTGTGGGGGAAGAAAAGTGATTAAATAACGTCTCTCTAGTCTGCCAGGAGAAAGCTACAATTTGCAGTGAAGTAGCTCCACAGTCCTCCTTCATGCCTAATTTTGACAGAGAAGACTTCAGTTCACATTCCCAAATCTCCAGTTTGACACGCGTTCAATCCGTGGTGCCAGTTAAGGCCGTGCAGCTAGGATTTATTCCACTATGTAAGGTTTTGCATCATCCAAAACATTTGCAGTAGGAACAACACACAGAGCACCATGGGCTGAGAAAGTCCCTCCTGCATTGCTGGCAAACTCCCTTCTCACGGCTACGTAACATCAGCCACTAACCAGCAAATCTGTCCCCATGGGCTCAGGACCAGCCTGGACCCTTTTCTCCCTTGGGTTTCCACTGCCTGTTCTCTTCCTGGGCTGAGGGATGCTCGCAGCACACTCTGTGGTAGCGCTTGCTAAAAAGAGAATGAGCCTCTGCCCAGCACATACAGGTGTTGCGTACACATGCCTAAGGATGAATTCATGCAGTAAATACCGCTAATACAATGCAGAATTATTCTCTTCATATACAGTTCTATGTGAACGTGCACCTGCGTAAATACCCTAAATACAAAGATAATAGCCACTAGTTAAACAAAAATTTCTGACTGAGGATAACATTCTCAAAAGTATCAGAGACTACCTGTATATTCAGAGACAAAATGGGCCAATTGCAACAGATTCTGTGCAAGCGCCCACTTGCTTAGCGTTGTTTCAGTCTGTGAGAGTTAAGCCTGTGCATCCTTATCTTCATAAAGACTCCAAAACTGTTTAACGAAAATAGGTCCTAGGCTCCTGAATCTCCTAAAAGATTTTGAAAATTTCTCCATGGACCTGTGCCAATTCTCCTGTGCCAATTTGAATTAAAAAATATTCCATTCAATATTCAATCACTTTGTTACACTACAGAATTTAATGTATGGCTGTGCAAGACCTGACAAGAAAAAAAAAGATGTGTTTGCATTGTTGCCCTGTGATAACTGCTCAAAGGACATCCTTTGAAAATGCAATTTAATACAGGTTAGAAAGAAGAAGAGGGAAGTTCTATTGTAAAAAATAGTTCAACTGCAAACATATCTTGCAGTGACTTATCCCTAGGGGTTTTATGCTAGCATTGCTGTAAGAACTTCACACTCTGGCTTGCTGGGTATGATCTCCCACATTCTGTTTTCTGCTGTGCTTTCACAAATTAAAGTCTTTGCAAGGTTATACCCTTGAGGTGGGCTGTAGTCAGCTTGGTTTTTGAAGAAAACAGTGTGAGTTAAATAATTTCACAAGGAAATACATGCTTTTGTATTATATAGCAAAAGAGACTACAGAAGGCTGTGGCAAAAAAAAATTATATTGTAGACTTTGAGGTAAAAAACATAAAGTGAATCATAATACAGGATAGATGATTCAGACAGCACAATAACTGCACAGAAACCAAATCACGTCCACACTTGCTACACAAGCAGTACTTCAGGAATGAACATTTCTCCTTACCTTTCGGACGACCAAGGTCTGAGTCTTTGCCACTTATATACCAGAATCAGATCTCGAAAACCCCACTGATTTCAAAAGCATATTCATCTTTGCAGGAGTTGAACCAACATTTGTGGAATCAGTAGGAAGAAACACCTGTCCTTTAATTTCCTTTGGCTCAAAAGGTAGCATCAATTTATTTTATATAGGATGAGAAACAAATTCACTTCTTCACTTGCCCAACCATGCAATAAGTCTCTTCCCCCATACTGTGTACTAGCGGTTGATTTTCCCTTATATGTTCATTTTCTGTGGTTCATGTTCTCACTCACTATTCTGAGTTACAGTCAGCATCTTCTGGAAACTCGCTGATTGCTCACCTATTCACAGCTCGATCCCAGAAGTCCATTTCTATGTGAAAAATGGGAGTAGCCCCGGAGGTCTTAGAGATGGCCTAGATTTTTGCCAAAAATGCATCAACGGAGCAAGATGAGAGCAATGACATCACTTACTAAAAACCACTAGGATAAAACGTCTACCAATATAGAACTATAAAGTTGTTACGGTCATCCCAAAGGCCCAAACCCTGCCATGCATGATATAGGGAAATCTTTGCCAGCTTGTGCAGTTAATTTAGTAGAAACAAGGAGTAAGGATCTGATCCAAAGATCCGCTTGAGTCAACAGGGCTTTTTCCAATTATTGCAGTGGGCTTTGGATTCCATCCCAAGACAGCATGACCACCAAGAGCAGCTGGGCAGGTGTGGTGCTGTTATGCTTGGCCAAGGGAGCTATTTCCAGAGGCATCACTCACTGTGGCATGATGGAAGGAACAGGGGAATGAAAAATTAATTTTGGCCACCCTTTGGCAAAGTCCTCAGGCAGCTGTTTAAAGTTGTGTCCACCCATCATTGCAGAACAATACCCGTAGGCTTGTGCTTCCTTTCATAGCAATCAATAGGATGTATGATGGTAGAGCCTGCATGGTCTGGTGGGTGAGTGAAGCAGCCTTTCACCTCTGAAAATGTGAGTTCACATTCTGTTGCATGTCTCATGATAATGATATCAGTGTTGTCTGTCCAGTTCACAGAGAACATACATTCACATCATCAGCACCAGATGCTGTCTCAGATATGTGACATGTCCCACTGGAGACAATAAGAGATTTGCATTTACATCAAATGCCACAAGAGTAGGTTGGCAGGGTTGTTTCATGTGGGCTGCAAGAGAATCTGGCTCTATAAAAGTTCTTATAACACCATCACTGCACTCTTTCAGCATCTTCTGCTTTTGCAACAGGGTGGGATTAATCTCACCTGAGCTAGATTCTTACCTTGGCTCTGTAGGAACTGCACAGAGGAGGTGTCTATCTCTTTCTAATAGAGAAATCTAAACAACTAGCTCAGATTTGATGCTTTTCTTCTACATAGCTGACATCAAGAAACATTAATCACATTAAATTAGTAAAATTAGTACTGCTAGATAAGAATCCTGCAAGAAACTTATTTACCGTATAATTTATTCTTCTGAGGTTGCTTAGGCCTTCGCTGCCATGAATGACAAACTGATACAAATATACATGTTAAGAAATGAAAAGTAAACAAAACAAAAAAAGAAAAAAAGAAAAAACAACAGAAACAGAGTTGGAAGTGCTAAGGGCATCTCTGTTCATCCACTGCATAAACTCTGTGACACAAAACTTTTAAAGAATCATTTGAATAGTTGAATTTTCTCCAGTTCCTTCTGTGTGAGCTCCATTTGACAATAATCACCCTGGACTAAGTCCTGATCCCAGATGATCTACAAAGATCCCTTTTATTCCCCCACCCTTTTTTTGTATCCAAATGTAATCAGGAGGTGGTAAATTAAGGCTAATCTTTCTCAAATAAAAACAAATGCACACTAACTTAGCAACACCACACATATGTAAGTTTTCCTCTTTTTTTCACTTGTCTTATTAAATTTGCAGCTTAGCAGAGTGCTGGAAGTGTAGATCTCACACAATACTGAGACATACAGTGTGACTGTGTTAACATTATGTGGGAACCCCAGCCAAGATTTTCAAAAGCTGGTGCCAGAAGTTAGGCTCCTAAATAAACCTCCAATTTGCCAAAATGTGTAGTGCTTCACACCATCCCGTGAAGTCAGTAAGAGCTGCTGCTTCTAACACCTATTAAAATTGTGACAATTATTTGGGAACCTAGCTGTAAGGTATGTAAAAAAATAATCCTTTTCATTTAATGATGCATCTACACAGTTCAGCAGTGTTGTTGTCTACTGACAATTTTAAGACAGAGTGCTGTTCCCTGTGAGCTTCAAAAGCGTTTCTATTTCTAGTGTGGTGAAAATCCCAGTTTAAAAGTGACTTGTCACATTGAGCCTTAGATCCACTTAACAATGAGACTCAAACAGCCATAGGCTAGATACACAACAGGGACTTGACAATACTGAGTGCAGTAGGCATCTTCTTAGTGGATTTTGCAATGCCCAGGCTGGGAATTTTTATGCATTTCACAAGGAGAACTAAGCACCACACCAACAAGTCACTCTCCTGGGACCATCTGAAGTGTGAAACGTTCAGGAGTGAGATATTTCTCAAATCTCTCCCATATTGGAGAATTAGATGTCTTTGGGCTTCCCTCCTAAGGAGGTGTCCTTCCATTGCAGGTGCACGGACCAGAGCCATCCTGGGAGCTTCTCGCTCCTTCCTGTTGAAGCCATTTCACTTTTTACAGAATAATTACCTCTCAGCTTAGCCAAAAGTAGTAATAATGTTGCTGAGATGTTAACCAGGAAGGGGCAAGATCTGTTTTCCTCTGAAAAGCTCTCTATTTTATGTTAAGTGCAGTAGGAACTGGAACACCAGACCCTCCCTCAGAGGGAATGAATTAACCACAAGGTCCTCTTCTTCCAAGCTCTCAGTGAACGAATATCGAACTAGCAAGGAGATATGGCCTTCTAATCTCTTGTAATTCTCCTACAATGTAATGTAAAGTCTTCTAAGTAAGTTCCCTTATCACTGATCTATCAAGCAAAAAGCAGAGAAACAGAACCACCTCCAACTAGTTAAATCTGTGTTAAATGGAGACCTCTCACACACCCAACACATTGAACTTTATTTGTAGAGTTTATAAAGAAATGCAAAGTTTGAGTCCCGAGGGGTTAAGATGTAAAACTGAGGACAGGTATGAGCTTCCAAGATGCTCAGAAGTACTTTAAAAATAGAGTTTATGATTTAACCTTTAAAAATAAGTTTATGATCTTCTGTGGATTAGACACAAGTTTAGAGATGACTCTCAAGGAGTAGGCACTTACGTGCCATTGGAAAGTCAACTATAAGCTATTCTGAAGATGAAAGTTGGATTCCTGAATGTCCTGAATACTGTGTGGCTTCTCTGTAGACTGATCAGAGCTGCACAATACATTTTGCATTTGGACATGCCTGGAAAAAGCCTTAGTTCTTCTCTACGGGAT
>NW_010557346.1:0-1903 GCF_000687285.1 Phaethon lepturus | reverse complement strand
GGAACACTTTATCGCCAACCTTGCAGCTACTCAGAGCAAGCCTGGAAGAGGGCAGGGGAGAGGGGAAAGAGTCAGGTTCTGCAGGAGACAAACAAACAGCATCATTTTTAAATGGAATCAACCTCACTCCACCTCTGCCACACAAAGTGCAAATAAAAGAAACAAAAAAAACCCTACAAATAAATTTAAGGTCCCCCTTTTTTTTTTTAAGATAGAGTTTGCATCCCACTGGATATGCAAGATTGGTTCCAGTGTTTGTCTTGAAGCACTTGGTATTGCTTTTCCATTTAACACACCTGTGCTGTTGGTAGAAAAGACTGACACAAGAGAGCATTAATCTGAGGCTAACTGGACTGAGACCAGCTAGGTGAGTGAACTTGACTTTGCAGGTGGCACTTCACAATCCTCTGCCGACCCCTGCCAGCAGGAAAAGTGACTGGGTTCGCAGCATTTCGAAAGGCTGCTATGAATCGAAAGGTGATTCCTGTTGGGGAAAACAGGTTGGCAAGTAAGAGGAGGTGGAGGAGGTTTTCTCAGGAAAATAAACCTATGAAGTGAAACATTTCACTTAATTAAGCAGCCCCATTTACAGTGAGGAGATCAAAGGAGAGAGGAATTGGAGAAGCAAAGAATGCAGTCTATCCCATAAAAGATCGGGTGATAGAGGAAGATAAGTCTAAAAATAACAAGGGAAACCTGTGCAACCCTCAATGTTTTATGAACACATCTATTAAAGCGGCAAAACTAACCAGGTGGGAGGACAGGGGGAAGCTTTTTGGCAGACAGTATTTCTCTGTGATTCAGCCAAGTCCTGATGGGATGGACACCACACTTCGATCAGCCTGTGCACTGGATTAGCAGAAGAAATAAAGGAAGGGATTTCTCTGAAGAATGGGGGAAAAAGCAATAGAGAGTGAAAAAGATAAAAAAGATCACAGGAGAATCTGAGAGCTTGCAAGGGAACCTGTTTAAAAAAAAAATCACAAAGAATTCAGGGGTTCAGGGCCAAATTCAGGTCTGGAGTGGAAAGAGGTGAGACACACAACTCTTCAAATGGATAAAAGCAACATGATGGGCCATTTCTTCTTGTAGCTAAGAAGTGGCTCAGACTGCAAGAATCTTACTTTGCAGATGCAGAGCTTTGTTTTGAACCTTTGGCAAATCAGTTAGTAAAATATCTAGATCTATCAAAAATATTTGGTGTAGCCTTGGATAGCAGTCAGAGTCCTATGTTCTGCAGTAGATCAGACTAAGTGTTAATCTGCATCTTTAAACACTGACATTCCCCTAAAAATCCAACCTCGATGCCATTTAATCATCATCAGTGAAATGAGGATGACTCCTGTGTAGCCCATCAGAATTTACAGATGGGCACTGTGAGTTGCTCTGATACTGCAATGGTTAGAGCTAAATAAATAAGCTAGAAATGTTTTCCTCCTAATTCACTGAGAATCTTTTTTAAATGTCTTGTGGGTGTCCCTGATTACTGGGAGGGTGTTATGAAAACTCTGTTTCAGAATACAGAACACACAGTCCTCGATGATGACGTTATCAACGGCCAGTTCCCTGGGTGACACCCTACGAGACTGGAAGAAAACTGGATTTGTTATCTGGGGACAGCTGCAGTGGAAGTCCAATTTTTAAACAGCTAAAGAAGATACAGTAAAAGCTCCCTCAGTTTTCAAATCGCCCTTTGTGTCAGGGCTTCCTGCTACATGTTTTTTCTGTCTCTGGCTTTTTATTTTTTTTGCAGCTTCCAAATCGAAATAGATTTGAAGTCTTGCCTCTGTTTATTTCCCTTTATTTCCACTTGTTCTTTAACACCGACGAAGTTAAAGAGCTGTATGCTTTGCAGCGCCGGTGGTGCGGAGCGCGCCCGAGATGCCCAGTCGCCCCGTTCAAG
>NW_010557345.1:5631-8208 GCF_000687285.1 Phaethon lepturus | reverse complement strand
TTTTTCCTAATTCTCTTCCCCGTCCCACTGGAGGAGGGGGAGTGAGTGAGCAGCTACATGGTGCTTAGTTGCCGGCTGGGGCTAAGCCACAACATAAGAAAATTTAACAAAACCTTTTATGTTTATTGGCAGCATGTGGTAAGACTACTACAGGTAAAAGATGGAGAACACATTTCTGCCTCTCCCACCACCTACCAGCTCAACCCACATAAGCAATGAAGCATGAGACCCTCTGGTTTTCAGTATCATGGGATACAATTTTGCTGTGTACATGTCCAGCTTGGCAAAAAGCATTATTCCCTAGCAAGCCAAGTGTCCTGGTTTTGGCTGGGATAGAGTTAATTTTCTTCCTAATAGCTGGTATAGTGCTGTGTTTCGGATTTAGTATGAGAATAATGTTGATAACACACTGATGTTTTTAGTTGTTGCTAAGTAGTTGTAGTACTGTAGTTATACTCAGTCAAGGACTTTTCAGATTCTCATACTCTGCCAGTGAGGGGGTGCACAAGAAGCTGGGAGGGGGCACGGCTAGGACAGCCGACCCAGCCTGGCCAAAGAGATATTCCCTACCATATAACATCACATTCAGTATATAAAACTGGAGTTGGCTGGGGGGATGGGAATCACTGCTCGGGGATGGGCTATCGATCACTGAGCAATTGCTGCGTTGTGCATCAATTGTTTTTGTATATTCCTTTGTCAGTATTATTATTATTATTTCTTCTTTATGTGCTGTCCTATTAAACAGTTTCTATCTCAACCTGCAACTTTTTTTCCAGTTCTCTCCCCTCTTTACAGGAAAGGACATACTGACCTTTCGTGTAAAGCAGTGTTGTTATAGCCCTCTGTTATTTGATCTCCTTTCCTGCTCAGTAATGGACTTTTGCTTTCCTTTCTTGCTGTCTTCTTATACTCTTAATGAATCTTTTTTTGCCTTCTGTTTCTCTGTAGTTGTGTATCGATTTCTTCCTTAACCTTTCCAGTTTAGCACTAGTGGCTTATATACTTACCTCAGTTGTGTAGCTACATTTCCACTTCTTGCTTTATTCTTTTTAGATCCTCAGGTACTTACAACCTGTTGCAATCATACTTGTTTCATGCCATGCTTCCTCTCCTCCATCTGTAATTGTCTCATGTAGCAGATCAGAAATTCAGTTTCACTCAACCTTAACTGAACAAGCAAACCTGAAGAAAACTCCAACCTGCTTTATCTAGTACCACAATAAAGTTTCTCTCCATCCCAAATATGTAATTGTTTTTTCATTATACACATGAACACCTAAATTATTTTGAAGTCTATGCATTTACCCAGTTCGTCCCAGAGCTGCCTATACTTGTCAGTCATTGCAGTTCCTTGTTGTCTCCAAAGTGACAGACGAGGGTCAGCCATGAACTGTTCTGTTATCAACGTCAACATGCGAGCTCCATTTGAATCTCTCATCTTTAGCATCTCTCGCACCTAGGAAATGAGTCTTTTAATACAAACTTGAAAAAAACAAACCAAACCACAGTACAGACAATATGCTGCAATGTTAAACATTACATGTCTGTTAAATAAGAAATATAATTTATATATCTGATGTGAAATTTTTAAGTAGAAAAAAAATAGTCTGCATTCCAAACTTCAACAACAATTTTTAGTTTCAGTATTCCATTGCAATTCTGCAAACACACTTCTTCCACAAGTAATCCACAGGTGTATTATGGATGCTGCCACAAGACCATCATTTCTACAGGTTTTTCCAACATTTTGGGGGTAGGAAGAGAACAACAAAGCTGCAGACAGTTGAAATGTTACTTCATATCCTTAAACTGATCTCAAGACACACCAGATTGTGTTCCATTGCATTATTAACTTGCCATCATGTTCTTTGTCTTGTTTTAGAACAGGACTTTGAGTAAGAGGTGAACAAATACAGACTGGCTGGGGGAGTGGGGAGAGAGAGGAGGGAAGGTTTAGAGTACTCAACATACCTTTGCAAAAAGTAAATTGAGCTGCTTCCCTGATCCATGGTATCCACCCTGGAAGAGAAAGAGTTTAACCTGTTCTTGGACCTGTTCCTCATCTAAATGCCAGCAGTTTTCATCATCTATGCTAGCACCTGCTGTTGGATCAGGAGCACCTGCAAACAGCAAGAAAAGAAATCATTATGTTCTATATGAAGAAGAGAGGTTTGTGGGTCCAGGGGAAAGGAGTACTGCAGAGGTTTTTGGATTTGTGTATTGTCCTGTCTTGGATGTCTTGACTTTAATCTAAAGGTTCTTTAAAATAAACCTAAATTTCTCCTCAGTAGTCTTAAGCACTGAGAAATCACAGCCTATGAAAAGGTATTTAAATAAACAATATTTTATAATAAAACATTAAAATCAAAGTAAGTTTTTTCCTCCCATCTCAGCAGCTGTTCTAGAATGCTTTTACAAAGAAAATTACACTTCACATAGTATTTCAACAACTGTAATGTTAAAACCACTCTCCCCAAAACACCTCTGTAATTTTTGTACCTTCAGCAATCTTGCTCAGGTTTAAGTGACTGCTAGTGAGCACTGCTATTGATGAACGTGAGGAAAATCACCACC
>NW_010557345.1:0-5603 GCF_000687285.1 Phaethon lepturus | reverse complement strand
AAAGCTAAACAAAGAGTAAAAAAAAAAATCCTCAAACAAATCCAAAGTCTTTAAGCACTCAAGGCATTTTGATCATAAATAAGAGTTACAGCTGTGTAAGACTGGTGCTTCTGAAGGAACATTTTTATATATGCAATGTCATCAGCACAGAGTCAATTCAGAGCCACTCTACCTGAATTAGCCTAGTGCCAACTAAATTGACTGGATTTACATCAGGCAGTGCTTTGGTCACAGGTTGCTCTAACTCAAATTTTGCAGTTGAGATCAGTGATTTTCCACTTATGGCCTCTTCTAAAGGCTGACAAAACTAAAACAAGTTCTTGCACTATCTAACAATCTAAATATTTCTGAAGAAGCCCACACCTTCACTGGATTTTTTTTTTTTAAAAGGTATTCAAACTAAAAAGGTTGAAAAGCACTTATCCAGACTGTCAGGGAAACAACTCAAGGTAGTGCATCACTGTCGTGCTTTAACCCCAGCCAGCAACTAGGCCCCAGGCAGCTGCTCGCTCACTCCCCCACGGTGGAACGGGAGAGAGAATTGGAAGAGTAAAAGTGAGGAAACTCATGGTTTGAGATAAAGACAGTTTAATAGGGAAAGCAAAAGCTGCGCACACACAAGCAAAGCAAAACAAGGAATTCATTCACCACTCCCCATGGGCAGGCAGGGGTTCAGCCGTCTCCAGGGAAGCAGGGCCCCATCACGCATAATGGTTTCTTGGGAAGACAGACGCCATCACTCCGAACATCCCTCCATCCCTTCCTTCTTCTTCATCCCAGCTTTTTATACTGAGCATGATGTTATATGGTATGGAATATCTCTTTGGACAGCCTGGGTCAGCTGTCCCAGCTGTGTCCCCCCCCAACCTCCCATGCACCCCCAGCCTTCTTGCTAGCAGGCCAGCAAGAGAAGCTGGACTGTCCTTGACTACTTAGCAACAACTCAAAACATCAGCACCTTATCAACATTTTCTCATCCCAAATCCAAAACATAGCCCCATACTAGCTTCTGTGAAGAAAATTAACTCTATCCTGGCTGAAACCAGGACAATCACCATACCAGATAGAAGGTATTTTAAGCATGCCCAAGACTCAAGTTAACTTGACATTTTGATTTTGGGCTTGTCACAACTGTGTAATCTCTGTCTCTGTTAGGTTTTGAGAAGATGTTAGAAATTGAATCGCATAACACAATCTATCACTTTTAAATCCCAGATCATGTTACCTCTGTAGTCAATACTAAAAGGATACTGACAGGGAAGGAAAATTACATGGTCAGATTTGTAAAAACTTTTTTTCAAAGAAGTCCTGAGAACATGAAAAGCAAAGATAGCTACAACTCTTCAGATGTATAGGAATGGAAAGATGTATAGAAACATAGATTCTATTGATTTAAGCCTTTATTACACAGTTGCAGCTCTGCCATGTAGGTGAATCTTTTAAGCGGTTGCAGGGAATGCTAGAATCTTTATTCAATGAAAATACAACCGGAAGATTTAAAGGGTCAGAGGGATGTCTTGTCTACTAGTTGTTGAGAGTCAAAAAAAGTCTTCCAGCTCAGCAACTTCCTAAACTGCCTCCAACTTCAGAGCCTACAGCTGTGAACACTGCACTGCTGTCCACATATATATATATATTTAGATTAATAAGAAATTGTCTCTTTGAAGATGTGAAAGAACTCTCCTGCCTTCCACAGGAACCATAAGAGTGTCTCAGAAGACAGGAATCAAGCCCAAGACAGTACAAAAACCAAGGAATGAAAAACTTCCTCTTCTGTGAGCGCTTCCATCTTTACTATGCTAGTTTTAAGGGGCTTTCAATTCAGTCAGCTACATGAAACACATGCTGATAAGTCTTCAGTTGCAAAGAATGAGATAAAAAGGGAAATCAAGCCACAAAAGAACAAGCAGTGCTGCTGTTGAACAGACCCAGGTTTACAGTATCACCTTGCAAATAGTTTAAATATTTCATTGCTCTAAAACACAAAGACCTGTGAAAAGGAACTATATAAAAGCACCAATATACAAAACACATATTTATCCCTCACTTCAATAGAGACTTAACTTTAAATAATCTTGGTATGGCTATTTTTAAGTTGTATTAAAAATAGCCTAAGATTCCTCAGCTAAGCTTCCCTATTTAGGGAAAAAACAAAATTCCTTCCATAACTGTTTTATCAAAAGCTCACCAGTCAGTTTGTGCTAGAAGGTTAAATTTCAACACAGCTACCGAAGATTCTTTAAACAGGGTTCCTTTACAGGAACAAGGCCACCCACTGCCCCATGCCAGCAGCGCTGCCCCCACCAAGGCCTCTTCTCCCAGCACAATCCCAAATATACCTTCCCCAGGGGCTCAGCATTGCTATCCTTATATCAGCATTATTTTCATGTCACTGGGTTAGAAGACTATAAAAGCTGAAGACACCAAGCTGAGGGTCTGAGCTCTACAATGCTGTTCACAGTACTACAGATACTTCTGACTCAGAGCAATATTTCCTCACAAGAACATATATAGGCTACACTCAATATGATAAAAATTTTCAATTGGGATGTATAAAGAAATTCCAGTATACATGTAACTGGCACCAGCTACGGTTGTAATTCACTGATCTTTGAACACCGTTGGCAGCCTTCAGCAATAGCCCTGGACTAACGAGGCATGGAGACGGTGCAGCCCTGGCAGCAGCTAGGCCTCCTGGTGGTGCTGCCGGGGAAGCCTCAGTTCCCACTGCCCATGTCACTCTTCTTTTGGGGTCGAGACGCGACCATCCCCACATTCCTCAACCAGGCACTTTTCGAGATCCCTATATTCACTTACAGTCAGGTGAACACTGATTCATCTAGTCTGCTTCCTCTCCCACTAGCACACACATCACTCTTGAGCAACAGACAGGATTTCTACACTGCCACTTTTCTTCTGAAGATGTGGGACCGGGTGAGTAGACAAGAAACTATCTGAACAAGCAACAGGACTGCAGGAGGGAGCTGCAAAATGAAGCCCTAGCAATAGCTGGCAAGAAGGCTCAGGCTCAACACCAGGTAGATCTGAAGGGTCAACCCAAAGGCGGCGGCTTCACTTGGAGTGCAGCGTGGCCCTGAACAGGCACTGTGAGGCTTTGGCAGATAGACAGTTTGGCTGCAGAGAGGAACTTGGGCAGCCCTGAATTTAATCTCTGCAATGCAGTTTGGTACCAAGACCAAATCCCTTTCCCCACTTGTAAACTGGAGATAAGTATTACTTATGTGCTTTAGAGGGGTGTCATGAGGATAAATTAGTTCCCATTTGAAGTATGAAAGTGAAAAACACTGTATAATTATACTAAATATTAAAACCTGTAATTAAACTGTGTCAGTTTATAGACACTAACATATTAATCTCCCTCACTCCAACCTCTGACTTTGTTAACTTCTGTTGTGACTGGTCTTTGAAATAGGTTTTACATCATGTACATACAGTTAAATACAATAAAGTATTTATACTCAGTATATAGATACAGCCATACATACTTATGCTCTTTTACTAAAGTTACTAAATTGCAATCTTAGCAATCAAAGCAGGAATACTGTGCACAATTGTTTGTAACACAGAACACTCAAATAAAATTTGAAGACAGGGTAACAGCCTCTTATATTTATGGTCATAACAGGTTACATGTTAAATATAATCAACTCCCAAGTTCTAAGAAGCAGCAGCATTTATAAAAATTAAACACCTTGATCATTTACATAGCAATTTTAAGAGCAACTGCTTTCAAAATGAGCAACTGCATTCAAGAACTGGTGTCATATGGAGAACTTAAACCTCAAAAAGTAAATTGAATCAAAGCAAGGGGCTTTGACTAAAATAGGCTAAGAATAGCCTATACTGAAAACTACTCAGGAGCAGATCAACAGTAAATTTTGGTTAAAATAACAACAGAATGTAGGATCTTCAAGGTAAACTGCTTCCCTGGTCCTTATTTCTGAAGTATCACAAGAGTTGTTTTAACCTTCAAATGAAACCATGCCAAATTACTCATTCAGCCATATTGAATTTTTTGAACTTCATTTTATAAAAATCTTATGAATTTAAGTATACAAATGAACTGCAAATTAGTTAATTTTTATTAAATGTCATCCCATGGCAGCATTAAGGAGAAGAAGATATGGAAAAATTATTACAAATAAAAAGCATGAATACTATGCAAATACTGAATGGTCCCAGCTAGAAACCAATACTGCTGTATGCTGATTCACAACAGAATAGTGATTGATTTTATAATCTTAGTGTGCTCAGAATTATTCTAAACTAATTACAGAGAAACAAAGATGAAAAAAAATTATTAAAAAATATGATGCCTTTGATTCCCCAAATGATTCAAAGTTTAGACATAAGTCACTTCATCTTTTAGTTAATTTCAGAACTCTTGGGTGAAATATAAACACCTGTTCAGCAGTGCACAGCATCAAAGAAAAACAGCAGCTGCTAGGAAGCAGCCAGTGCTAACAACATAAAATATAAAGACAGGACAGGTGTGCTGGTTTTGGCTGGGATAGAGTAGCTAGTATGTGGCTAAGTTTTGGATTTGTGTTGAAAACAGTGTTGATAAGAGAGACGTTTTTGTTATTACTGAGCAGTGCTTACACAGAGTCAGGGCCTTTTCTGCTCCTCACCCCATCAGCAAATAGGCTAAGGGGGCACAAGAAGCTGGGATGGGACAAAGCCAGGACAGCTGACCCAAACTGACCAAAGGGATATTCCATACCATATGACATCATGCTCAGCATATAAAGCTGGGGGAAGAAGAGGAGAAGGGAGGACATTTGAAGTTATGGCATTTGTCTTCCCAAGAAACCATTACGTGTGATGGAGCCCTGCTTCCCTGGAGATGGCTGAACACCTGCCTGCCGATGGGGAGTGGTGAATGAATTCCTTGTTTTGCTTTGCTTGTGTGTGAGGCTTTTGCTTTACCTATTGAACTGTCTTTAACTCAAACCATGAGTTTCCTCACTTTTACTCTTCCAATTCTCTCCCCCGTCCCACTGTGGGGGAGTGAGCAAGCAGCTGCCTGGGGCTTAGTTGTCAGCTGGGGCTAAACCATGACAACAGGCTATGCTAAGTTGCTGAGAAAAGTTAATAAACCCCCAACAAATTTTTAACTTCAAAAAAATTCTTTCCCTTCCATCTGCACATAGAGCAAAATGCATAAAATTATCCTTTGACAATATCTAACCTCTCCTGCTAAAATCCAGGTCTCTCAAACATTATATAGCAAGAAGTTTCAAAGTCTACTTGTGTGTGGCAGATAAAAGAACTTCCTTATCAGTATATACTTACATGCAGTGTTTTCATTTTATTTTTACATTTCATGTCTCAAACCAAAAATCTCACTATTTATTTTCGATATAACAAGTTTTATTTTAATGTTTAATGTATCTGCAAAAATATTTCCTTAAAAACTGAACTGCATAAAATGTTTTTTCATATTATTTTGCAGCTATCAATCTTTCATTTCATTTTACATCGTACTACTTATTTACCACTACTTGGGTTTCTAAAATTTCTCTAGTGTTGACTAGCCTTGTTGTTGATGCATTTACGTACTTTCTGGAAGGTTATTGATT
>NW_010557344.1:22928-43374 GCF_000687285.1 Phaethon lepturus | reverse complement strand
GCACCCGCCGGGCTGCGCTGGGGACGCCGCGTGCATCTAACCTGCTCTTACACATTTCTGCTGCTGCATCCTCCGCTGCGTCCTTGGGGACCTGCTCTTGTCACGGCTATCTCAGGCTAACGCCCGCTTCCTGCAGCCCGAACCCACCGCTTCGGGTCTCTCGAGGACTTGGGGACCCGATGAGGTCCGTCCTTTCTGCCCGAAAGCACCTTGCCCGGAAGATCTCTCGCGCTCCCCTTCGGTCTTCTCTTCTCCAAGCTGCGCCGGCCAAGCGGCCGCGTGGGGCCTGGGAGTGAGCAGCCCTCTGCCATGTGCTTCTGAGGAGGAGGAGGGTCCCGGCCTCATCGGCACCCAAAAACGTGCCGCTGCACAGTGCCGTTGGGGCAGGGCTGGCCCGGGTCCGTCCCTGGAGCAGGAGAGGGTTTGCTGGGGCTGTTACAGGTTTAAACTTGCTTAATAGGTAACGCTGCTCCTGATTTGTGCAGGAGATTTTCTGTGCAGTTGGTTTAACCTTTAATTTCTTCGCTGCTTCCCTGCGAGGCGATGCTAAGCTCATCTTCCTAGAGCTTGTAAATAAATCCTGAAATACCTTGGCTGGCTTTGTCCCCTGCTAGACGCTGCCTTCACGTGGGCTTTCCCCACCCGCTCCTCCCACAAGACCTCCCGTGCAGGCTCTCGCTTGTTTAATGCTAGAGACCTAATAAAACCGACTGGCTCGAGGAAGATGTGTATCATCCCATAATCACTCCATCTCTCCCTGTTGCTTTGTTTAAACTAGACAGCTTTATTTAATTGCACTGATATTTTTTCTTTTTTTTTTTTTTTTTTTTTGGTGCCACTACATAATTGTTTTCAAATGGTGGAGATATTTTACCTCCTCTTTTTTCATTCCCCTGGTGTTTAATTCCAGTCACACTTCAGCTGTGCCCTGAATCAACTTTCCTTATTTAGGGATTTAATTTATGAAGATAGTTTCTAGATACTAGTTTCTTTTGCCAGCCGCTTCACTCCTAGTTTGCATTCCTCCCCTAGGCTAAAGAGAAAACTTTGCATGGGACAGGGGTCCTTATCTACTGCTCATCATCTTCTCTGCTGGCTTGTGTTAACAATTTTTGGCCATTTTTGGCTGTAGGTAAGAGATTTTAGCCTGGTTGTACCTTCACTGGCCTGGATGGTGGTCCGGTGGTTCTTGCCAGTTTTCTGTTCTACTCAAAAGGGGAAAATGCATTCATTGAAAAATGTGATTTTGGTAGGGAAAATGGGTTCTCTGATTTAAACTGAATTCAACTTATGGTCAATTTATGGTCAAATTATGGAAACCAATTAATGGTTTCAAACAAACAAAAAAATCAAAATCCTTTTAGGTGACAACATCTTGCTCAACCTTTCAAACACTATTTGATTCCCAGTTTGATTTGCAGTCTGAAACTAGACTTGAAGCTGTAGCTATGTGTGTTGTATAGAGGATAATGAAAACCTCCCAAAAATAAAATCAAACTATCATTTTGGACACAGAATCAAAAAATCAACAAACGGAGTAGTTTTCTTTGAAATATCATTGTCATCTGGGTAATATATCCATAACTTGGAAGTACAGGATGGTCTAGTCATGAGTATGACGGAAGACTTTGTAAACCATGGCAGAAGACTCCGTAGACCGTGGCAGGGTCCAGTGGATTATGTTACCTTTTGGTTCAATGCTTTCTTTTGAAAGATGGGGATTTGATCGACAGGGATTGGGCTTTGTCCCAAGCAATAATGGAGCAGCTCCGAGTTAGAAAGGAGGTCACTCCAATGAGCCCAGAGGATGTGTGTCATCGCTGCTGCTGCTCAAACACCATTTATTTTCCTCCAATTGTTGTGCCTTGACTCAGCCTAAATTCTGATTTCTCAAGGCTGGGGTGTTTAATCAGAGAAGTTCTGCAGAGCTTCCCACAACCAGGGACTCTGGGCATGACTTCCAAGAAATACCATTCTATAATTAATAATAATAATATCCCATTGATGCAAACTATTTTCCTAGAAAAAGGGTGAAGCAAGGGACGTTTTACTTCTTGTCCGCTTTGTAATGAATAAAACCATTTCCGCTGGCTGGTTTGAATAGCGCTGAACAAGCCAGGTAGTGGATACCACATCAGAAAATAAAATAATAATGGAAGGATAATAATATATTACGGCAAGTCTGGTGCTTAACATTTAGTAATATAAAACATAAGTGGACTTCATAAAGTTGAAATACCCATGTTAAAATCTCTTCCTTTTTTCTCCTAACCAAAATTTCAGATTTTCCACCTGCAGAAAATATCAACTTTTGGCTTTTTTGCAAAAAAAAAAATTAAAACCCACCAACCTCTACAGACTAAGTGCCAAAGGGCTCTACTAGCTACTGCCATGGGCACATTCCTGAGTTTTCCTTCATTTAAGCCGTGCTGAGGCACTGGACTTTTGTGATGAGGAGTTGCCCGTGTGGGCACTTTTGGTCTCTGTGTATCCTCTTGTGTATGCTGGTGGTTTTTCACTTCTCCACCCTTTTGAGAAGCTGAGGTGGAGATAAAGCAGGTGAATGGGAGTTGGGCAGAAATTATTGTTTCCTCCCAGGGACCAGCCTGGTCCCGCAGGAGCCATGATGTGGCTGGGGAGAGGTCGGGGGAGTGTAGGCTGCTTCGTGATTTGAGAGAAGTGACAGCATCCTGCAGACGAAAATTGCCCCGTTTGCTAAATACGAACAGCGGAGACCAATTTAAGCAGCTCCCTTTGTTTATTCTGCCTTTTGTGCTATTTTTAGCTGTTGGCCAGGACCCCTTATTGCAGGTCCGTTGTCTTTAGGGAGAGGAGGTTCCTCGTGACCTGATGGCTCTCATGGTTGGGATGCTCCCAGGTCCCCGGACCATGAAGAGATTGGGGTGGGGTGTGAGCACATTTTCCGGGGGCCGGCCACCTCCAAGGCTGGGAGGACCCCCCCCTTCTTGGGGTCTCCAACCCTGATGACCTGGGCAGAGAGGGCGCCTGGAGACCTCCGAGAAGAGCAAGACAGGAGGATAGACAGTGAGTGCTTCCCCTCGATGTTGCAGTCAGCCTCCATGCTTAGTCTCCATCTAATTTGTCTGCTCAACCGAGAAGTATTTACAGACGGGAGTGATTCGTCGCCCCGCAGCAAGGCTGCTGGCAGCCATCAGCATGATGCCTGTCTCCGTGACGGTGCTTGAAGCGTGACCAAAATAGCCCATTTTCATCCCCACTGGTGGTGGCTGGGACCGGCAGGTGCGGTGAAGGGTGGTTTTTGGGAGAGGGTTAATGGTGGGATCCCTCAGAGCCTGTGGCAGCAGGAAGCCGTATTGTGTGTTGACTTTAAACAGGAGGTTTGGGAGATCAGCTCTGGAGCAGAAAACAGGGGCTCGGGAGGAACAAACACTCGCTGCTTCAGAAGGGTGGCGATTTCCTTTTGGGTAAACACGTCATTAATCTCAGGGAGCACATTCTTTTCCATCAAAAGATAAGGGATTCGAGTTGCCTTTCTCAGGGCTTGGCCTTTTTGGATTGTTTTAACTGTGGCTTTCTCTCCTTCAATTACAGACTTTACATAAGCTCTCATTTTGGGTTTCCTGGGCTTATTATGGGTGCAGAGAAAGTCTTGGGCAAGGGAACTCCTTTCCTTCTTTCTTTAAAATTGCTCTGATCCTTCTCCGCCCCGCCACCGTCTTGTCAATTTTTTTTTTTTCACTAAAAGCTGTCTATTTTTTGCTACTTGCAGCTCTGACAAATTTGAAACCTAAGTGTGCTGTTTGTCCTAATTTATGAAACCATCTCCCTAGTGCTAATGGTAAAATAGGTGTTTATTTGTGCACCATGAGTGGAAAAATAGCGATGGGCTCCTCTCCCCACCTCGGGCTGCCTCTTGCTGCTCAACATCGGTTTGCCATTTTTGAGGATGCCACTTGCTGTGGCCAGCAAGGCGTGGGGAGGGCTGGGGCACCCAGCGCTTCGTTGTCACCTGGCACCACCCTGCCGTGTGGGGAGACGGCAGTGGTGGAGCTGCTGCTTTCACTCCTGCTGCCTGTGACTTGGGGTCTGTGGTCGCTCCGAGCTCTTTTGATAGCAGATGTGTTTACCTGAGACTTGGGGATGAAATTACGGGGGGCATGTAGTCCCCTCCCATTCTTACCTCCTCCTCTTCCCAGTACTTTGTGCTCAGGGCTGCCAGCAGCGGCACGGGTTGGGGTGGGGTGGAGCTCCCGCATCCCCCATCTCTCGGGGCCCTGGCAGCTCGAGCAGATGCTCTGCAGTCTTTCTGCACCAATCTGTCAGTGTGGCCACACGCCGTTGCGTTAATTGCGCAATAGCTGCATTTTTGTCACTGCATAATCATTGACCTGCATGTATTCAACACCAAAATTCATCTTTATTTTTTCCCTCGCCTAGTTTTAAGGCTCCCAAAGCAGAAATACTGAGGCTGTGGGAGCTGTCAGCAGGCAGGACGTGGCCATGAGGACTGAGATGAACCCAAGGCATGACGTCATTTGTGACATACGGAGGGTGAATCTGCAGGGAAGGGATCAGAAGCGCTGTGTTTGTTCTTCTCTGGCTGGGCTGGGCTGCACGTGCCCCATCTCCAGCTATGGAGCTGTGCTGCTGCCCACAAATCCAGCATGGAGCAGATGTGCTCCTGGCTCATAGGAAGCATGTGCTGATCCGCGCTGACTCATGCGGCGCACGCGTTGCACTGGGGATGCAGAAGAGGGCAGCCCGGGTTTGGTGAGTGTGGTCCCCTGGGTAGGTGAGCCCAGCGGTAGCTGTCAGGAGATGGGGGCATCGGTCTCCTCAGTCCACCCCATCCTCCTCCAGCTCTGCTCCCCTGCAGCTCTTCTTTTTTCCTTCTGTTTCTTCCCAGTCTTCCACTTAAAACTTGTGTATCCACAAGTGAAGCAGGAGGAGTCCTGTAAGATGTTAAAACATTTTTGTATCCCCGTACGAGTTCAGCAAAGGTCATGTTTATTCTCTGTACCTGCCAGCGCAGCTCTCCCTCTTAATGCACTTTGCTTTCATGACTCACCAGTTCCCCGTCTCGTAGAGGACGAGGACTTTCTGGTGAAAATCTGTTTGTGCATCTCACAGCCTGAGGGTCAGCCCACAGCACTGGACAGGTAGCACGGAAAAAACACCATATTCTGTCCACCTCCAGCACTGCTTCCTTCTCACTGTTTTTCTTCCCAACCTTTCCACATTTTTCTCCTACACTTCTGCCTCCTCCTGCCCTGTACCAGGCTGGCAGCAGTAGGGCAGTGCCTGGGAGTAGCGATGGTGGTGTTGGACTTGCCTGGGAAAAAATATTGGGAGGACCTCGGCAGCTGGAGCTGGGTGGTTGCAAAGGCACGGCTGCAGAAGCGGCCCAGCCTTGGAAGAGTGTTGGAAATGTCATTGTTTTTGTCGGCGTTAAACAAGCCCAAACACAGGAAGCCAAGCGTGTGCACAGAGGGATGCGGAGGGATGGGGCTTGCCACTGCACCACTTTGATTTATTTTTTATTCTGTTGGGAAAGGTGATTCAAGTGTTGTTCATGACCCCGGTGCCCTTTTCATGCCTCTTTGATGATGCCAATCCGCTGGAGAGGTGCAGCATTTTCAGTGACCTTGCTTGGGTGTGCTGCGTGGCATTGCTGGGCTGTGGTTGCAGTCAGCCAGACCCACATCGTTCTCCGGCACATGCAAGTACCCCCTTCGCCGGGGAAGCCCAGAGCCATCCGGAGCGTGGCTGTGTCAGCACAGAGCATCATTCAGAGTGGCTGCGTCAGAGGATCCTGTGCTGCTTGTTGCCCCAAATTAAATTTCAGCATTTGCATAATGTGGGGGGAACATAGAGATAAAAAGGCCTTGGGGTTTGGATGACATTCATGGCTTTGTATCCATCTCTTCACAGCCACAGTTTCTATGAGGATGGTTAATCCTGTGTATCTGCAGTTGCATGCTGAAAAACCTATTGCTGGTGGTGGTTTGGCATCAACATGTTGCTTCATTAAAGCCAGGCATGCCTGACTTTCCCTTGGCAAGTGAAGATGCTGTTCTTGTCTGATAGGCTATGGGTAGTAAGTACGTTTTGGTGAGTTTAGTGACCACCAGCCCATCCATGGATCACAGAATCACAGAATGGTAGGGGTTGGAAGGGACCTCTGAAGATCACCTGGTCCAGCCCCCCTGCCAAGGCAGGATCACTTAGGGCAGGTTGCATAGGAACCCGTCCAGTCGGATTTGGAAGGTCTCCAGAGAAGGAGACTCCACAAATTCTCTGGGCAGCCTGTTCCAGTGCTCCGTCACCGTCACAGTAAAGAAGTTTTTCCTCATGTTGAGGTGGAACTTCCTGCACTGCAGTTTATGCCCATTGCCCCTCGTCCTGTCACTGGGCACTACTGAAAAGAGGCTGGCTCCATCCTCCTGACAGCCACTCTTCAGAGATTTACAGACATTGATAAGGTCCCCTCTCAGCCTTCTCTTCTCCAGACTAAACTGCCCCAGGTCTCTCAGCCTTTCCTCATACGAGAGATGTTCCAGTCCCTTAATCATCCTCACAGCCCTCCATTGGACTCTCTCCAAAAGTTCCCTGTCTCGCTTGAACTGGGGAGCCCAGAACAGGACACAGTACTTCTTCTGCAGGCAGGGGAAGAATTAGTATTGCGAGGGCTTTTGGAGGGAGAATTTCACTGCTTCCCTGCGGTAGAGCACTTCAATCTATGTAGAAATTAATTTGGTTTACGCCACCCAACAGTCATCTGACAGGTCACAACTTCTGAGAGTTACCAACCTGGCAGGGCTTGACTTGCTCACCGGCACTTAACAGCTCAGAAGTCCTGGGCTTGTACCTTGCCCACGGCTAAGAGTTTGGAGGAGGAAAATGCAAGCACGTGGCTGGTGAGGAGTGAAACTTTACCTTACTGCAGAGGTGTGTGTTCAGGTGAGGATGGCAGCTGTGGGACCAGGCTGCGAGGACCATCCCTGTTTTCTCCACACTGGTGTGCCCAGGTATCTCTGGCATCTGCACCAGGACCTCACTCTGGGCCTGTGCTTGGACTGGTGTTCAAGGGGAACTCTGGATTTCAGAGCTTATGCCAGAAAGGTTTAGAGATGGAAGAAGAGATGGGAAAGAGAGATAGAGAGGAGATAATTATGCCAAGGATATATAATTAATCTTTGGCTCTCCATATCTTACATCACACAGGATCCTGAAAGCGCTGGGATCAGATCTGGGAAATGTGCTGCAAGACAAACACTTCCAGCTGTTCCACTGAAAGCAAATCTCAGCAAGTACCTTCCAGGCGGGAATGTGTGGGCTTACTTATTTAGGAAAAGAAAAAAAATCTCACCATTTCAAGCCTTCAGCATTCACCTTCATAATTGAAATCTCTAATCACAAGCAGAGTGCAATACGTGACTGTCTTCTGGGAGCTGTTTCTTAAGGTGGTTTTCCATTTTTGTATTATTTAGCCCCTGCCTTGGTGCCAGGGTTTACTTAACCTTAAGCTTGTGAACAGGCTTATTGAATTTGGCCAAGATTTGACTAATCTGTAATGAGCTCCAGGTTGCCTGGAACTTGGCAGCGCCGCCGTCCTCTGTGCCGTTGCATAATGGCCTGACCCCACGTAACCACAGCTTTGCCTCGCACCCCTTCTCCAACCTCGAGTCCCACTCTGAAACCCCGGGCTTCATGGAGAGGCCACCCTTCTAAGGGGTGTCCTGAGTGCTGAAAATGTCCTCGACTGCTTTCATCCTCTTCCACGGGTGAGAGTTGGGACAAAGTGCAAGAAAAGCTCAAATGTGGAAACCAGCCAGGGTGGAGGGGGGCTGCAGTGGTGGCAACCAGCCAAAGGCTGGTACCTCCTCCCAAGCGTCCATGGTGGCTGGGGGAACGTGAGAATCCTGGCCATCTTCCTCCTCCTCCTCGTCCTTGTCTTTCTCCTCCTCCTCTGCCTGCATCGGGCTGATTTGTAGCCCCCTGTGGTCCCCCTGCGCTTGTGAATGGAGGATGCTCATCCTGGAAGCTCTTCCATTTGAAACTTGCTAGGTGTTTGTTATTGTTTATTACATCATTTTAATAAGGGCAACTGAAAGGACTTAATTCATCAGAAATCACAGGGGTAATTCAGATGTTGCTCTAAGTCATTTTTTTCCCCCGTTGTTTATTTACTTCAGCTCAACCACTTGAGAAATCCATTATTTGCCTGCTTCTTATTGAGTATCTAATGATGAAAATAAATTGTTACCACTCTTTATTGTGCATTTCCCATAAGGCTGACATGGCACAGAGGAGGAACCAGATTCCTTTCCTTCTAGCATGACACTGGGAAGATTTTTTATAGCACTTCAGCTCCAGCCCTCTGCAAGCCAGCTGAGAGCAGGATCATTAAAGGCAGGATTTAGAGGTTGTGGGGTTGCATAAATTAATTCAGAGCAAAATTTTTCAGGCAAACATTTTGTAATGAGCGAGGAGGGAGGAATCTGGCTTGGATCTCATATACTCAGCAGTTAGCTGGAGAGAAAGATCCTCTTACAAACAAACAAAAAAAAGATCTTTCCTTGTTCGGACATCAGAGAGCCAAATATAGACTCTATCACGTTTCCTTCCCTCCTCCTTCCGAAGCTCGTCCTTTTGAAGTGCACTTTCAATGGGATGTGGATAATTGACTCTGTGAACAACCGACCGAGTGCTCTGTTGGTTTAACCGATTGGTCTCAGTTGCTGATTCCTGTTTTGTTTTGGATGATTTTCAGCCCAATTGCCCCGTCAGCTACAATTAGTCCCATTAATATGACAGCTGAAAGGTCACAGATGATTCCCTCTGGTCGCAGGCACGAGGGCAGCCAGGAGATACTCACAGCGAGTTGTTCTCGGCTCTGCGGTTGCGTGCCGATAGCTTGCTTAAATTGGTGGCGATTGCAAATCCTGGCGTAAAACTGATGAAAAGGAACACGAGATCTGCTTCACAGGAGGGTGATTGACTGAGAAATGAGGTTGCAATAACAAGTAACATTTGGATGAACTTTTCTTTAATTAGACAAGAAAGCTCCTGGTTCTGTATAGAGAGGACATGTGGATTGGCTGGGCTTCCTTTCGCCCGCCAGAGCCGCAAGGAAGGGAAGCAGAAGTGGGGTAGAGCCATAGGCGCATCTGATGGCTCCTTCAACAAATCCACAGCTGTTGTTTTCTGTGGTTCCAGTGACATTGGCCATGATTTTGGGCTTTGTCTCTTCCACCCAGGATTTACACTTAGAGGAATACAATAGGAAAGGGAACAGCAGACGAATGGATAGAGCACAAGGGATTGTTTGGCTTCTTAAGATTAATAGGGGTCAGATGCACACGGGTGCAGGTCAGATGTTGGACTCATGGGTCTCGTGGTCTCTCTTTGGCCATGGCATGGCCAAAATGGTATCACAGAAAACGTGGTCTGGTTGTATACTTGGTCTTTTGTATGAGAAAGGAGATATAAGGCACCCGAAGAGCCTGAATCAGCCTGTTGTTGAACTATACAGACCCTAGTTGGAAGACCCTGGTTGGAGATGGTTCACTTGCAAAGCAGGATGCTGTGCCTGGTGAGGTTCTGCAAAGGCCTGGTTTCGGTTTGGTGTATTTGGTATTTTCCTTAACTGCTTGGGTGATGGAAAAGAGAATACGCAGATTCAATTCACAGATGACCCCCCAGCTGGGAAGGGCTGGCAGCAGCCTGGCTGAGAAGGTCAGACTTCCAGATGACCTCACACAAGCTGGGGAAGTGGTGTGAAAAGGACAATTTGTGGTTTGATGAAGACAAACATGAAGTTTTACAACCTGGCAGAAACAGTTGACTGTGCCAATGCAGGATGGGGACTGTTTCCAGTAGGTGAAAGGATGCTATTAAAAAATGCAAACAGCTTATGAATCAGGCAAGAAATAGCATCATGAACTTCAAACAGGGTGATTTTGGTTAGACAATAGGGGAAACCTAAATGATAGAGGCAGGAAAATATTAGAGTAAACCAGAAAGATATGAGAGGCTAGAGTCCACTTCACTGGAGATTTTTAAGAATTGGCGGGGCAAACTTTTGTCAAGAGTGGCATAGATATATTTGATGCTGCTGCTGTGAAGCACAAGTTGGAGAAGGTCTGCAGACCTCCTTGGGGTGAGATGAATATTTTGCCCACTCCTTGTGTCTTATTAATGAATCATTAACATTTCTATGAGGAGCACATACTTTGTGAAAAATCCCTTGGCCAGGGACTGAAATTTTCCTCAAGCAGTTTGGTGGGAGCTTTACAGCCAGCCCACATGCTGGGCTGTCGTGGGCACAAATTCCAGTTGAAGGAGCTCGGGTCTGGAGTTGTGGAAACATACAGCCTACACAAATCCTCCCTTTATTCCTCCAGAAGCTGCACTTTCTGCAGACATCCATGGGGTCCACAGGTCAGTGTGCTGCACTGAGCTTATTCCAGCTTAAATCTCATCTGGGACTTCTTCCTGGTGAAGATAGCTGATGCTTTTAAAAAGCCTAGCAGCAGGAGACCTCTTCTATCAGTGTGTTTCCATCCATGTTTGGGCAACACAATGAATGCAGATGTAGTAGGAAACTTTTGATTATCTATAGGATTTTTCTGTAGCAACTTCAAAGCTCTGTGGTTAGTTATATTCAGAGACTTTAAATGGATATGTCTTGCGTTCAGAGCTCTGATTTAATTTTCCGGTTTAATCTATTGTCCAAATGTCATTAATGTTGTCTTTGAGGCATGGGACAGCTTTGATGGAGTCTTTCTTTAATTTCTGGCCATCCCCTGTGCAGCTATAAACAACATCCTGCCTGCTAATGAGAAAATTCAAGTTATTGCAGTCACATGTCTTGTGGAAATAGATTGTAGTGGCAGGAGGAAAAAAGGAACCAACTTTGCTCACCTCCCACCCCCAGCTGGCATGAGCATTTGGATTACTGACAGGGAGAAGTTTCCACAGATTAAGATACTCCATTAAAAAGCAGTACTGTCTGTTGAAAATGAAATTATTGATTTTGTAGATGTATCATTAATTCCTTAACCTGCTTTCATGAGCTATCTTTTCTACCTGTAAGCATCTAAAACCTTTCCTAATTAATGCCCTGACAGCACGTCAGCTGTGGGGCTCAACTATTCCTGACGACTCCAGGTTTGTGGAAGAATTTGACCTGTCCCTCCAGTGTGAAGTGAGGGAGCAGGATCCTCCATTACGTACCCAGTAAACCAGTTGCATGATGTTGATATCCTACCCGTTGTTTTTGCCTCTCTCCCAACTTCTGTAAAACTTTTTGTTTGGCAGGTAAAAATTGTGTGTGTATGACCTTGGAAAGACTTGGCAGAAGTCGATGTGAGGAGCAGGGCACAGCCCAAGGTCACGGCATTTGATCCTTGTTGCGCCATGATAAACATCTGCAGAAGATTTGGGAGGGGGGCAGCTGGTCATGATGCACAGCCCCATGTTTAGCTCTGGTTTGGATAATGCAGCAACAGGAGAGCAATGCCATCAGGAGAGTAAGTGCACAACGCAGCAGTGGGCAGTGTTAGAGCACCTTATTTGTAGGGAGAGCCCACCCTGCAACAAACTGGCTTTATTGGCTCTGGGCTCATTGGCAACCAGTGTGTAAACTGGGGGTGTTGGTAGCAGCTTCACAGCATGGGAATATCTCAGGTCTTGTCTGTGCAGGAGCTTGACCGGCAGAAACACAGAATTGGGACATGGTGTGAGGGCTTGCTGAAGGATGCAGTTGTCTTATGGCAGCATAATTTTGCTCTATTTGGAAAGAGGATTAAAGTGACATGGATAAATAAATATAAATATTAGCTGATCCCTGCAGCCAGTTTTCCTCCGTGGACAGGTTTTACAGGAAGATGTCCTGCTTGCTTGCAGACAGGGCTCGATACGATCCGTGTTCTGGCTTGGCGAGAGCCGCCCAGCCTGGTGGTGCCTCTCGACGTGCTGGCTTGCACTGCTGCACCTTTCCCTGGCATTTGCACCCTTGTAACCACACTGACCTCTTCTCTGGCTTCTCCCTCCACCAAATAAGTTGACATTCATCCTTTCAAACCATCCCTGGAAACAGCTGCTGCTGTCACATGTGCTTAGAGGATGGGTGGTCACCAAGAGCGGGCTGGAGGGTCTCCTGCAGTCCCTGTGGTTTCTGAGGTTCCCCTCTCGCCCTCCGTGTCTTTGCAGAGCACGGCTTTGTCGGCTACTCCAAAGAGCTTATGTTCAACAACACACTGCCGGACTACAGCCAGGGAGAGTCCTTCTTCACTGTTTTTGGAGTGTTTTTCCCAGCTGCTACAGGTACAGTTAAATTTTATTCTCCCCTCTTTTCCTCCACAGTCACATCTTGGAGATGAGCAGAAGCAAAGGGAGTTCCTCTGGGCTGTGAGGCAAGGCGAGCAGGACCGCACTCGGCCGTAGCAGACTCATGAGGTCGATTCAAAATGTTCAGGCTTTCCTCCAGCATCTTAAATTTTTCACACTCCTGTGCTGTTCACTTGAATGTGCTCTTCTGTCTCTTTGTGGTCAGAAACTGCTGGTCAACTCTATGGGTTGATGTGGTGGTATAAATCCTTTCCTGCCAAGGACAAGGCTCAGGCACTGATCTTGGCCAGTGCTGTCAGGCCACCAGGTATCAAGCCTTTTTAAAAGGGCTGATCACGATTTATCTTATTAGATAAGCCTTATGACTTGATTGCACTGGGAGGGTGGGACGAGCACAGGAGGACTTTCCCATTCTTACTGCAGGCTGGGCTGATGCCATCACTCATGATGCTGACCCACCACTCTCTGCATGGTGTCACGGATACATCTTTGCATGTCAACAGAGCTCACGCTTATGAGCTTAATTGGATGCTTTCATATTATTCATTCCCTTAAATTACTAGGAAGATCCGTGTCCCCTTTCCAAAGCTGGCAATCTCCAGTGGCAATGAAATAACTATCAATTGGAGTTACAATACCTTTTGTTGATGCTGGGTTTTTTAAGCTATAAAAAGTACTGATTATAAGCAGTTTCCATAGTGATGAAACCTTGGATTACAGAATGAATTTTCAGAGGATTATCTCTAAGCAACTCACTGGAGATTGTTTGCAGAATTGCTGTGATACAGGGGGACAGACTAAAAGGTTTCATGAAACAGATGGGTCTGGAGGAATAATCTGGTAGCAGAAGTCACTTTGTCAGGTGCACCTAGTGCAGGACTTCAAATTTTCCTTTGAAATCCTCTGTCCCAGCCTATCAGACTGGCTATTGCCTCTGTGTAGACTTCCTCCTGGAAAACTCACCTGCCTGAACTATTGGCACCATGGAGAAGTTGGCTCCTGCCCTCTTTTTTGTCATTCTGCCTGGCCCAAGCGAGTCCTCTGGCCAAAGAAAGAGACCTTCCCCATGAGCCCTGCCTCCAATGCAGGAAAGCAGTTTTTTCCAGCTCCCTGATTATAGAAAAGCGATAGTTATGACAAAGCTGTGCAGAAAATTACTGTGCTTAGCCATATTAAATGGTTCCTCATCACTGCTAATGCTTGGCTGCTAGGAAGAAGGCCAAAGCTAATAGATATAATTTATTTAAAGCCCTGGCAGCCTGTTGCTTTGCTAGTTAGCCACAGTAATACCAGTAGTAATGTTAAACATTCTCTGAAAATATGGTTTGTGCTGATGTATAATTACTTCTGTTGCTGCACAGCTTTTTCATGAGTTCGTTTTAATTGCTTGGTTATTTACAGGATTTAAATTATTCCTTTGGAGTAGCAGTGCCAGTGGTACCATATAACACCACTATTGCTCCTGTTATTGCTGTTCGTAGCACTGCAAAGTTCAGGAGCTTCATAAAACATAGAGTTGTGTTTGGTGCTCTACGTAGAAGAACCTATGCTCGGATTAAGAAATTTTTAAGAAGGTGGAAGTCAAGACTTCTCTGCTGCAGATCACAAATGGGGAGCCCAGTGCAACCTCAGAAGTGCTGGGAATAAAGCTTGCATCTCCTAGGGCTGGGGCAGTGAGTGGGGGCTGCAGTTCCCCCGCGTCCCGCCTGACCCACGCTGGCTTATCTCGCCTCCTCCCCCATGATGGGGGTGCGATGCCCGGGCTGCAGCGGGGACCCCGGGTTTCTTGGGGTCCCACATGCTGGAGCAGAGCTGTTCCCACCACAGTGCAGGCGCTGTCTGGATGCAGCCCGAGCCTGCCAGCAGGACAGGCAGGCTGCAAGATCGGAGGTGACATTTCAGGGATGAGTTTGGCAGCGGCATTAATAGCAGGCTGGAGAGATGCGGTGGGATTGCCGGCGCCTCTGATGCAGGGCAGGCAGCGTGATGCAGGTTGCGAGCGAGCGGCAGCGTCAGTCCCCAGCGCCTCTGCGTGAAAAGGAGCCGCAGGGATACCCAAACATCACCTCCAGTCTGTGCTCCCGCCCCGCACCATCCCCAGGGGGTACCCACCTCTGCTGGGACCCCCGCAGTCACCCGGCCAAAGCACTGGAAGCAAAATCCCTTGTGTTAAGATGCGTCAGAAATTCGGGGAGAGTTTCAGTGAAAGAGTATGTTGTTTATCTTTGAGGGGTTACTTCGAGCCAGTTTGAAACATTTCTGTGACCCACAGCAATGTTCTGTTTATCTTTTATTATTAAACCTTGTGTTTACTCTTTTTAATTTTTAGCATATGCTAGTTTACAATCTAAGATGCTGTTTTGATAACAAAGTTTTAAAAAAAATGTTTAGGAAATTGTGAAATGAGATGTTTGGGCCTTTCTGAGATGAAATGTTTCTCTTTGAAGTGAAACTATTTTGATCTTTTCAGGATAAGCTCTTTACTCTCCCTCTGAAATGGTTATCTGAATTCAACTGGTTTAAGTTGTCTTTGGGATGTACAGAAAAGTGGGCTTAAGTTGCCCATTTCCACCAGAAATAGCAGTGAAATGCAAACTACGGAAATACAGGCTGGTAGCTGCAAAAGCAAAGAGGGGCAGCCACTTTGGGAAAGGGGAGCAGGACCTGCAGGGAGACCCTTGCTGGGACCAAATGGGCAGGAGGAGGAGCCGGGTACGTGCTTTGGCTGGAGGGGATGGGATGGTCGTCCCAGCCTTTCGTAGACCGGTAGCGACATGCTGCCTCCTACAAGCATCCTCCTTGGATCGTTTTGCTCCAGGTTGGGTTGTTTTCTCTGTTTCTCTATATTTTATTGCTATGACTCCAGCAACGCGGTGAAGTTATCCTGGTTTTACAGTTGAGGAGTGATAAGCAGAGGCTGGTCCGTTTGCTTCCTGGGTAATAGCTGTTTAAACCATTTCAGCTGGATATGCCATGCAGCTGGCTTTGTTCCCCCAAATTTGTCATTTAATAATAGAGAAGTAGCTGAGTGATCCAAAACATAAATCTAGAGCTGGCCTAAATGGGAGTGCATGGGCATGGAAGACTCAGACTCGCTGGCTTCAATCAAAAAGACTGATGTACTCGCTACGGAAGATGTGAACGTACCCCTGTAGAGATTCTGTGCATTAACCAGATATTTTTCAGTGTGTTTGTAAATACCTTCCTAACGCACATGTTTTGCTGCCGTGCTGTGATACGCAAACAGCCAGCTACCTGCTTAACTCGGGCTTTGCATGGGGAAGGAGTCTCGGGAGCTGCCTGCCCATGTTCAGCGCCTAGCAGCAGCCGCGCAACCACCAATGCATTTTTAAAAAGGAGTTAAATGTCGTATCTGTTGTGCAGAGAATGTTTTTCTTTTTCTACTAAATCCCCAAGGTTTTCTGTCTAATGAAAGAAGTGTGTTGTCATGCGATACAAGAAAGTAAGACGACGTTTGAAGTGGCGTTCGTGGAAAATATCGTACTGAAACCAGTTCTGAAATAAGCCGTATTTGGCACTTGCAAAATGACAGCAAATAGATTTAGAAGTTTTGGGCTAAGTTATCAGATGATGTAAACTGGCACAACTCCATTGAAGTCTGTGGAGAGATGCCAGCTTACATCAGTGGAGAATTTGGCCCTTTTAAAAAATTAGCTACAATTCTTATCTAAGATTTTCCATTCTTCATCTCTTGGGTGAAGGAAAAAAGAAACCCTTTTATATTTTGTAGTAAATTCACTGGGAACTGTAATGGGTGTTTGCAAGCAGTCATATCGGCAGCTACAAACCATAGCTGGTGGAGTTAGAAGCCAGAGCTGGTGGAGTTGGTGGTTGTGACTAATGTACAATGTAGGTGGTCCCCTCATGCACGTATCCACTGCCTGGATGATGCCCAGGACAGGATTACACTGGGAATAGCATCAATGTACAAACTGTCTCAGCCATAATTTCCTGGCAGAGTTGACCATGTTTGCCTGTTTCCTTGTCCAGAAGCTTTGTCATTATCTGCTGCTCTCTTGAGATAATAGCCAGTGTGGAAAATCCAGCCTGCTATCTCACTGAAACAGAGAGGTGGATAATTTTCTCCGTGGACAATCTGCAGATATGATTGCTTGAGTTCAGAAGGGATTGGCCATTTCCCTAGGGACAGGTCTGTGTCTGGAGGAAGGAGTGCCCCAACTTCTCTACGTTGTTGAATTTTACATGCAAGTGTAGGGTTTTTCTTCTGTTGAGCAGCTAGAGTCCCTGGAAAGGCTGTTTGTGGTTACTCACAAGTCAGACCAGTTCTCTGGCAGGGCGTGACCAAAGCTATGGATGGTGGAGATTGTTTAGTTTTTTTTTAAAATTAATCAGGTTGTCCTCTCATTGAAAAGTGGGGTGGTTAGTCTGCTGCTCGCAGAAGACCTTCTCAGTACTGCTCTTTGGCAGCTGTCATCTTGTCTGGGAAATTACTTTTTGGGTGGTGATGGAGAGGTGACTTTAGCATTGTCCATATGCCTGTACTACCAGATTGTCCATCCTTCTATACTAGTCAGGTCTGAGGCATAGTCACAGCACAGAGGAGATGGATTTGGCCTGAGTGGCTGAGAATATCCATGTTGGTTCCCTCTGTGGTGGCCTTTGGCAGTGGAAGCCATGAGACACTGGTGACCTGGGAGTCCTGACAGAAACTAATGATATGCACTAGCCTAGGTCTGACCCCTGGTCGCTGCAGGTCAGGAGGTCAGTCTGATCTTGACTGATCTCAAGATCCTGCTAGTGTGGGCTCTGGCAGGTCATCTCCTGACTGTTCCTGAATATGCATGGGTCTGTAGGAGGGAGGCAATGAGGCGGCCTGGGCTGTGCAGTCATTACTGTACAGATGACTCGCATGTCTTCAACTTTTTCATATTCAGTCCAGAAAACACCATTTTGGTGTTTCCCCAGTGCTTTGCTGAGGTAGGAGTTTGGATGAGGAAGAGGTGAGTCAAGCTCAAGCTGGAAGATTTAGAGGTGGTGCCAGATGTTTGGGAAACTTGGCCAAGAGGCACATGAGATTAACAGCTGTCCTTCTGACAATAGTTTGCTCCCTTCGGAAGAAAAATTCAGAGTATTCTCAGCTTCCTGCTTTGCCCCCAAACTGCAAAGTAGCATGTCACTGGAGAGTGCTTCATAGAGGCTTCATGTAGCATGATGTCTGTGACCATTTTCCATGCAATTCTACCTTCCTAACTTTTCTCACCTCCAGATAAGGCTATGGTGTAGCTGTTTAAAAGGAGCGGTGCTTGAACAGCGTTTGGAAGCTTTATGTGGGGAAAAGTGCACCAGCTGACGGGCTTTTAACAGTGCTGCTCAGAATTAGGTCCATGGAATAGTCTTCCAGGAGAAAATTAAGAACTCTTTTTGATTTGTAATGTTTTCGGTATGGTGTCAAGGATTCAAATCTGGTCTGAATCTGGAGGACAGCTTTTCCAGGAGCTGAGGAATGCCAGAAGCCCGTGGGGACTGATGGGGCTCTGGCTTTGTGCAGGTGACAGAAAAAGATGGCTTCTGGGTGGGATGATCAAGGGGGAAAAAAAAAGGGATGATCAAGGCCAAAATATTAGTAATAAATAAATAAAGCCCTGGATGCTTAGCTGATATGTTTGGCAACATGCGAATGCCTTGTACTCATTAATGCACTATCCTCACGGCAGCACAGTGAGGAGATGAGGTGTTATGGTTCCCGTATAGCAGACAGGAATATGGAGCTATGAAGATGGAACAGCAAAACCTGGGATGGAGCAGGGAGATCAGCCCCTGTTCCCCGGTTAGCAACCCAGCTGCTGCTCCCTGTTGGCAGTCCATCGGTGTCCATGCAAGGTTTGAGCTGGGTTTGTCCCCTTTATGTGAGATTTGTCCCACAGCTCCTGTCTACCCTTCATCTTGGGAGAAAACCCTCCCAAGCAGCAGTCAGTGTTTCAGCTTTAAAATGCAATGGGTTGTCGCTGACTTAGAGCTACAGCCACTCAGACTTGCAGCCTCAGAGACTGACTTCGTCATTCTTGTGCCCTCTGGAAACGAGGAATGACTGCTGGACTTGGCAGCCGAGTGGTGGACTGACGCGCAGCTGGTCTCCTGCTGCTGGGGCTGGCAGATGCTGTGAGTGCCGTGGCGTTGGCGTCCTCCTCCTCATTGTTGTTCTCTGGTGATCTCACTCCAGCTCCCAGGGACCGTCCCGTGAGCACTGCTGGCTGGCACCTGGCCCACGCGTCCTTATGAAGATGTTAGTCTGACATCTGGGGGGTGGGACAGTGATGGACAGAACTTAGTGTCTTAAAAGGCTCTGTCCTGCCTTCAAATTGTCCAAATTCTCATTAGGATTCTAAATCACTTTTTTTTAAATTTGTAGAAGATATCTGAAGTCTTCTAGGAAAAGTTTTGGGATAATGTGCCAAGAGAAGTTGTATTTTCTTGCCAAGTCTGGTATGACTTCTCCTTCAACTATGGACAAAGCCTCTTAATCTATTTGTACCTTGGGTTCCTAGCCTCAACATGGAGGCTTTAATCATCCTTTCCTCCATCCTGTTTCCCTTTCTTATGTCTTTAGATGGTAATTTTTTAGGCTAAGGACTGTCTCTGATTGTACAATACCCTGTACTCTGGCCTAAAATAACAGTTCAGTACTTTATTCTTAGTCCCGCCATGTGTTTTCTACGTGACACTGGGACAATCACTTGCCCTCTCAGCGCTTCTGTTTTCCTATCTGCAAAGTAGAGATAATGCCTCCTTCCAAAGCAGATCCCTTGGCTGGAAGGTGCCACCTACGTGCTGAGTTATTCCCTCGCTGTTACTGCCACTGCTAAATGTGCATATGATCGTCATTAAACATGGGCAGGACAGGTCATTTTGTAACGGCAGTTGTCCCCCCATGAATACAGGGAACTGTAATGGATCTGGTCTGGGGGGGTAGTACCACCTGCTGAATGTGCTGCCGTGATGAACGATAGCATTTTTATTTTCAACAATGGGACAGCACTGTCTTCTGTGAGGTTTGCCTTAAGATAAGATGGGTTTTGTTCAGATTTCGGCATTATTTTTTTTTTCCTTTCCTCCCAGCACTGTTCAAACTGGACAAAGGGTTCTTTGTAGACGTGTTGGTGGTGGCTTGCTTCTATTAAAGACATCAATAGTTTCTTACCAAGCAGTCAATGGGAGCCGGTATTCTTGTGTGTGGAATTGCAATGAAGTGGTATAGTTACTGTTCTGAAGCAATCAATTAGCTGATTGATTAACTTATACTACATATTATAATATTTATATGCTATAACTTAGGTTAACTCTGAATTGTGTTTATGTCCACAAAACACAGGTGTGATGGCTGGGTTCAATATGAGCGGAGATCTCCAGAAGCGTGCTGCCAACATCCCCCTGGGGTCTCTGGCCGCTATTGGAACCTCGTAAGTCATAGATTGGGGAAAATTTACTCTTTGGAGACTGCCCTGGATGTGACCAATGCATTTCATATTCCCATCAACCTTTTATTACTCAGCCATCTGGAAAATTAAAGTCTGGCTCTCATTCAAATTACTGTCCATTACCACCACTTACTCTGGGTGGGTTAGAGAAGAGGTTCATTAACGCAGATATAATCGGTCCTTTCTCCACCGGGTGGGATCTATGTTGGTGCTGGAGTGGTCGTGCTGCTGCAGCCCAGCTGTCCCAGAGTGGGATGCAAAGCTCTCGAAGGCTTGGGGTGCGTGTTTTTGTCACTTATTGCTGTTGATTTCAAAGTGCTTTCTTTTTCTGTATGAATAGAACGTATAAAAGTATAAAACATTTGAAACATCTAATTTTTATTGCTGGGAAAATGTGGCCAAGACAGATGAGATGACCTACCCACCTGCAAGGCCAGGGGAATGCAGGAGCCCTGCGTCCCTGAGCAGTGCTGTCCCCTGGGAAATGCTGCTTTCCAGGAGTAAAATACTGTCACATAATGAAAAAAAAAAACCTCAATAGGTTTTCCTGCCTCTTTTCATTGCCACATAACTGCTTTTGAAATTACTGCTTTTAATTGTGTACCAAGGTTCAGACAGAAAGGAAAGGTCTTCGGAATTTATAGGGATTCCTG
>NW_010557344.1:0-22892 GCF_000687285.1 Phaethon lepturus | reverse complement strand
TGAAATTGGTGCTTGTTTTAAGTGAGGGGATTCCACAGGACACAGAAGTACCGCAGATGGATGGACTGTGGTCGTTCACATCTCTGTTATCTGGACTTTGCAGCCAGTCTAGCTTATCTCTCCACCTGAGTAATGGAAGTGCCAGAGACACCAAAGGAGGATCATGACTGAGGTTGTGGAGCAGGCTGGCTGTGGTGTTTATCGTTACTGCCAGACAAGGGGACCTGTGTACCTGCAGAATCATAGAATGGTTTGGGTTGGAAGAGACACTTAAAGGTCATATAGTCCATCCCCCTTGCCATGAGCAGGGACATCTGCAACTCCATCAGGTTGCTCAGAGCCCCCTCCAGCCTGACCTGGAATGTTTCCAGGGATGGGGCATCTACCACCTCCCTCGTTGTGAAAAATTTCTTCCTTATATCTAGTCGAAATCTGCCTTCTTTTAGTTTAAAACCATTACCCCATGTCCTATTGCTACAGGCCCTGCTAAAAAGTCTGTCCCCAGGACTGTGTTATCCCTACCATGCCCACATCAAGACTGCAGGTAGCTTCCTCCTGGCTCTGCTAATGGGCAGAATTCTCAATGGTCTTCTCTTGCTGGAAAAATAATAATTTATTTTTGCTCTTATCAGGTGGCTTCTGTACATGGTCTTCGTTTTTTTGCTGGGAGCCATTTGTACCCGTCAGTCACTCCGCTATGACTTCATGATAGCAGAGAAGGTAACTTGTTCAAATAACCCAGTGTGGTTTTATATAATGGTGCTTTTGGGTTGCCATATGCTTTATTGAATGCTTTATCTTTTCCAAAAGTCTAAGGAATTCGGGTACCCATCCCTCATTGAGATTCAGCGGGATTTCCCCATTGCAAGTCCCAGTGTACAATTGATCTGAACAGCTTTGCATTCACCGGCGTATCCAGTAATGCTGAATCTTGGCATAATCACCCAGCAATGGCTTTAAGAGCTAAAATATGCTAATGTGGTCTAATGATAAATGCTGTATTTTATTCAATGTATCCTTTCTTGTTGGTGAAAGCTTAGACCAAATGGAAATCTCTAAAGAACCCCACTGCTTATCTTTACTAAGTCAAGCGAGGCTTACATTTCCATATCTAGCAGGCTGTAATTGCAGGGCGAGCAATAGGATTATTAAACTCGAGACATTCCACATGAGTGTATATACATGAGGGAGGTCTGCAGCGTTACAGGCAATGAACCTTATCATTGCAAGCCTTTAAAAAGAGAGTAAAAGATTTTGGTGTTTGTCACTGTCTTACTTTAAATGGGATATGGGGTATAATTTTCTGTTATTCAGTGTTATCCAAAATCACGGGTTCATCATATTTGACGCTATTTTTTGTGATTAATTTAAAATTGAGATGTTTGCCATTTATTTGATTTGTAACATGGTTTTAAGCTAAAATATCAGATTGAAACTCTGGTTTCGTTTTCTCTCTAAGTAATTGTGAAAGTCTAGACTTTCGTCAGCCCCCAAAACAAATTCCAGATTATTGGTGGGGCTCCTGCCGCTTCCTGCTAAGGTGAAAAATCATCTGTTTCAGGGGAAAAAAGAATGACTCTACCTTCTTTAAGGCCACATCTTTGTATGTCAATGTGACAGCCTTAGTGGACAAAAAGCGCAGTAACTAAAATAATCAGCTTTACATGAATCAGCTGAAGAGAAAGAGATTGTTAAAGCTGTGTTTTAACTTTAAAACCCCCTTGGGGGGGAGAGGAAAAATCTCCCAGTAAAGATGTGAAGATATTTAATAATATTAAGTATAAAAACCAAACAAACAAAGAAAACCACACACAAGCAAATTCAGTTTTCTTTTGCCTTGTATGGTACAAAACCATAGTGCAATCCCAATATTCATGTTGCTTCTTTGAGTTACTACAAGCTGCTTTAGATTTTAATGACTTTGTTCAGAGAGGGGGAAGGGGGAAGAGATCATTACACATCCAAGACGCAAACTCTTCGTTTCTGTCACTCACAGGTGAGCAAGTGCTTGGCTGCTTTTCTCCCTTACAACACTTTTTTGGCTTTTTAAACATAAAAATGAGATTCAGTAATTTCACTTCTAATGATCTCGAAGTGCCAATTTCTTACAAAGCATTCACGCTCTCCGTGCTCAAAACCACCAGCAAACCTTTTCATCAGCCTTGGTGAAAAGGACTCTTCCCCTCTAACCCTGATTTGAATGTCAAGTAGTACATTTAAATGCAAGAATTTTTGGCAGCTAAAATAATATATGATGTCTGGCACAACTGATTGTTTCTTCCAAGTATTTCTCAGAGCAGGGCAGGATTAGAGGAGAGGGAAGGGAAGTTACGCTCATAAGATTCCCCATCAAGTCCATTGGTCTAATGGAAGCTGATCCCTGCTCGTCTTTCTCTCAAGTTTCTTCTGTCCCACAAGAAAAAATTCACAAGGCCGAGTGGATTTTCATGGAGAAAAGAAATGTTGTGGTAGGCGATTTGTACAGTTCTGGACCATGAGGTTAATTTTACACGCCTTCCCCAAACAGCAAGCATTTTATGGCTTTTTACCCAACCTCCTTTTTTTTTCTGTGTGCAGGTTCAATACATAAGGGAAAAGGCAGATGTAGCTTGAATCATCTTTAGCCATGTAAATTTTTGTGATACATTCGAATAAAGCATGTGCCACCTGACTTCAACAGGGGCAGAAGCTGGGAGGACCCCTGTTCATTTAGACCTTATTTTCCATGAGAGGAGGGGTGGGAGTGAAGGACTCATGGGACACAGTGGACCTGCATTCAACGCCGTCCTCTGCCATGGATGTCTGCGAGCACCTGCGGCAGCTCGCTTCAGTGGAGTATGGCAGGACAGATCTGGACCAAGATGTGAGGGTTTTCTCCCTGCCTGGCCTTTCTGCCGGCGTTACCCACTGTGATTTGCCTTTCTCTGTGGCTGGCTGTGGGCTGCCAGACTTGTGTGGTCTTACAGAACTTGACGGCTCAGGTGACCCTAGACCTTAGTCTCCTTGGCTGTGTCTGCCCACACCCTCACGCCACGGTACCAGGAGCACTTCCATGTCAAAGCTTTCTTGCACTGTGTTCATATTGTGGGGTTTTGTGTTTTTGGGTGGGTTTTTTTAAGATGTGCTGCCTATGCTTGCAGCACTTGACAGTGGGGACCTGCGCAGGGGGACCCCAGTCCTTCAATTCTGTGTGGTAGACCATGAGCTGCTCTCCTTTCCCCCCACGGTGCAGGAGATGCTCCCCGATTGAAAGGGAGCTCTCTAGAAACTGGTAATAAACCCAGCCTTGTTAGCACTGTGGCTTTAAAGACTTTCTTATGTTTCATGTTGGCCAAAGGAAATTCTGTTCTCATTGAAGACAGGAAAATAAGGTCATTGTATTATATCCTTCAGAGCGTATTTTTTGAGATGCCATTTGTTTAAGTGGCAATTTCAATTTGGTTTTACTGTGGATATTCTTTCAGGATTGGTTTTCCCCTCTGGGACACAGGGGTGTTTGTCTTCCTGTTTTGGATGGTTGGAAGCCTGGGCAGCTTTTCCTGCACGATGTGCTCTGTATATAAGTGATCTTTCCTGAAATAAACTCACTTCCAGTTACTTAAGGGGAATCTAATAGCTGCTGCTTTGCTGCAGTTGCTCCAAGTGACAAAGAATTTCTTGGATATGAGCTCTGTCAGTACAGGATGTTCAGTATTAAATTACTTTTATGGGATAATTTTCCTGTATTAATTGCTTGCACTTTATACCACAGAGCAGTTAAATTGCTCCTTTCCCACCGCTCGCTCTGTTAATTTTGCAATGTTACAAAATATATGTGATCTCTTAACAGACACGTCTTTAAAACTGCTCATCGGTCTTTAGTGAACAATATAATCAACTTTGCATTCTCTCTGCTTCCTCCAGGTATCCTTGGTGGGTTTCTTGTTTTTGCTGGGACTGTACATCTCGTCCCTGGCCTCCTGCATGGGGGGGCTGTATGGAGCACCCAGGATCCTGCAGTGCATCGCCCAGGAGAATGTGATCCCCATGCTCGCCTTCCTTGGATATGGGGTTAGTCATCCTTTCCCTGAGATTGCTCTCAAACCTTCACCTGAAGGAAAACTGTTGGTTCAAGAAGCCAGGATTTCCGTGTGTCTGTGGAGTGAGATGGGAGATGTATGAAATGCAAGGAGGGAAGGCTTGGGATCTGGTACCCTAGAGTAGTCAGAAAAGCCAGGAAATGAGTGGGTTTATTCAAAAAACAAGAGCCCAGCTGCCCTGGTCCTTTCCCTGCCTGTCCGCCGTGCTGCACAGCCTCTGCCCTGAGCCCTCCCACGGGGCTCGGCACCGCGCAGGAGCAGCCCTGCTTCGCCCCAGCCCCTCGCCCACCCACCTCTGTGCCCCGGCCCGCCGCGCGTGGACAGCCCTCCCGACCTGTGGGTCCCCTCCCTCCCTCGGACCCACCTCCTTCGAGATGCCCCCAGTAAAATAGCTGCTTATGATGCAACTTTACCCGTGATTTCGTTTGCAGACGCCTTATCTACACTGGTAGTGATCCTATCCGTGACGGAGGCAGGCACCTAGCTCTTCCCTGCCCTCCTGTCCAGGGCAGAGGCCTGAAGCTTTTGTCCAGGCACTTTGGTGCAATGCACCTCTTAATCTGTTTTTCTTTTTTTTTCTTTTTTCTGCTTTCCTGCACCTTTTCCTTGAGCTCTTCCTATCCTCTCTGGTTACCTCATAGCTGAGTACATGAGTAGTCGCGGTACGGTGGATTCAGTCTGTGTGCACTGGAGAAGGGGACACTTCTTTGTAAGATAAGATGCCTCTTGGACACTATAAAATAAAACCAAAGTATAGATTTGAAAGGTTAAGCTAGGCGGCTGCTAAGCTTTAGATGTGCTTTGAAACAAAGCCTTGCTTTGAATACGACAAGAGGCTTTTTCCTTGTCATATTCATAAATAATCCTCATTCACATGAGTCGTTCTGCTGAGATCAGTCAGAGTACCAGTCACTAAGGACTCTGTAGTCTCGGACTATACATTCAGAGCAAACTATTTTTTATGGTTTTCCCTTCTTCTAAACAGGGAGAAAATAATTCCCTTGCTCTCAATAACCTGCAGCGCCTAACTGTACTGAGCAGCTAGAAAAAACCTTACGATATTTTGCTCCTTCAGAGAGGCTTACAAATACAGAAAAATATTTTACAATATTGGTGTTTATGAATATTTTTAATATGTGTTTTATAAGTATAATAATTTTATATACTGTATTCTATATTTCTGAAGGTAATTTTCTAAAATTAAGGTAGTAATAATAATAGCAATAGTAATAATAAATGGTAATAATCATAGGGGAAGCAGGAACAATAATGGTAGCAAAAACTTCCAGCTCCTGAAGGCAGCTGTCAGGCCATCCCAGAACAGGCTGTTCTCCACTTGGCAACCCTTGCCAAATTCTCAGTGACTTAGCAAAGTTGACTGCAAAGCTGATTCCCTCTCTTCTCTGATAGTTTTCTGTCTTTCTGTCAAATTTTCTGCTCTGAACTCTGTCCGGGCAGAGTGCCACAATGGGAAGGGCTGAAAAAGAGGTGAGAAAGCAAAGGCAGATCACTTTCCCCCATCCTTCCCTCTGCCACTTTGAAACTTGTCTAGATTTGGTTTATGGAGAGCTAACAAATTTAGTTTGCCCTTAACAATCTGTTCCACATCAGTTCTTTTTTCCCATGGTTGAAAAAAAAGTGTTGTAGTCCATAACCATAACCCCAGCTGATGGGAAGGACACGACTGTTTTCTGTAGAGTTAAACCCAAGCCAGAGGCATCCTGAGATGTTCCCCATCTCAGTATGTCTTTCTGATACTACAGATGCTGAGAACCGTGTTCCTTTATCTCTTTATCCTTTATATTTCCATTTCATTGCAAGAAGGACCAGAACTGGTCCCCTTTTCTATTAATAAATAAGAGGAGGAAATATGAATAGTTTCCATTTGAGCTGTGTGTTTATTAACAAAGCGCATGCAGTAAGTGAAAACCTAAGATATTTTGTAAGATACCTTGTAAGATATTTTCCAGTGAGGTCTTTACACAGCCTGGACAGGCTTCTCGGGTACCGAAACGGCGAGACAGTGCCTGGTCCAAGGAAGGGCAGGTTAGACCTGGGATTAAAGTTCAGGAACTGATGGCTCAAGTCTTTCCACCCCCTGATGCCCATTGCTTTGTCCCTCTCTTTCTCCTCCTCTCCTTGCCTTCGCCCCAGCCCAGAGAAGAGCCGGCGGTGTTTCTCCTGGCTGCCTGCCTTCCCGGCGCACGCCCGGCATCGCTGGCGCTGACTCCTGCCCTCCGGCATCCGGGGCTGCCCAGCCTCTCTGCGGCTCTCCTCCTGCCGCCGGGCAGATGCGCCTTGGGTGGAAGAAAGGGGGGAAACCCCGAGTGCAGAGGCTCAGCAGACCGTGGGTTTAGCTCAGCCTCCTCTCAGGGCAGGGCCAGAAGCTGCTGCTGGGAAGGTGGCACTGCTCCGTGCAGGCAGAGCTTCACTGACTCTATCTGGCAGCCGAAGCCTTTCCAACGGCAGCGTGCGGGAGCCTTCTGGGTCGGCAGCGACGCAGAGTCCTGTAGAGAAATTGGAGATGAACAGTTAACGCCAATTAATGCGTTTTATTGCCAGACTTCCCATAAGCCCCACAAATCTCTCTGAAGGTTTATTGCTGCTTTAATGACATTGTTTTACTGCAGAGTTAGGGAGTGAGAGTGGATGAGTTTTCCAAAGACAAAGCTTGAGTAAGGCTCAGAGGCGAGGTGGGAGCTCAGCAGCTTTTGGCTTCCAGCCTGTTCTTTAATTTATTAAGCCAGTGAGCCTCTGCTTGTGCACGTGTGTGTGTGTTTCATGACTAAAGGGGTACTGCAGACCGCCCAGGTAACCACTTATGGCAGCTGAGCAAGAGGGGAATCCTCATGGTGAGGCTTATGGTTATTAATTTAAATGTAAGTTTGTTTTATTTATGAAATAGAAAGGACCCAACAAGACTCCAGTGGCTGCAATTTGCTTAACAAGTCTCATCACCATGTCTTTCGTCTTCATTGGGCAAGTGAATGTTCTTGCTCCCATAGTCACCATCAACTTCATGTTGACATATATTGCTATAGACTATTCCTATTTCTCAGTCTCCTTAAGCTACAATGTTCAGCAGAAACCTGATGAGACCCAGATGGAAAATGCTAGGCCTGCTCATTCTTCCCAGCCTTTAATTTTCAACAAGCCCTCCAGCCGTGCAGCAGATGGAGTAATTCAGAGCAGGTCAAACGGCACCTTGCTGGAATTCACAAAAGACATGGACCAACTTTTTAAACCATTTCATAGTGAGCCAGGCACTTGCAAAAAAGGAGGAGCCAAGAATTTAACCCAAAAGGCCAAACAGAAGAAGACAAAGAAGCGAGCCAAGCAGACATTACAAGACAGCTTTCTCCTGGATCTCCATCGTGATGTTCCCGCGGCTCCGTACGGCTGGGATGAGACCATGGAGCCCTGCAGCAAGACCCAGCAGGACCTGGCTGAGCAGGTCCATCAGCATGACACGGGTCCACGCTCACCACCCGCTGCGGATGCTCAGCGGACACCCGGGCTGCTGGAGCTGGGGGAGCAGCTCTGCAGTGAGGCGCCCGCGCTCCCCGGCCAGAGGGGCGAAGGTAAGGGCTGTAGGAGACGGACATCTCCGTGCTCACGAGGGCGCGGTTCATAACCTCAGTCCTCACCGTGCTTTCTTGGGGGCAGGTGTGGAACTAGCATTATACAGGGCTGTCATTCAATGATTCATAGCAAGAATATCATTTATTCCAGGTTAGGGTAGAGTTCATTGCAATGCATCACAGGAGGAGTTCCAGTGCAATTTCCTATGGAAGATTAATCACAGGAAAACAGGCAGGACTATGCTTAGTGTAGGGTTGTTTACGGTCTACTCATTATTCTACACATGCACTCTTAGCACTGTACATTAAAAAGGTTTTGAGCGTAACCTGGGGTTTACTTCATCCTGGTGTAGGGTAGGAGGGATGGAGCCGTTTGGGTCTAAAACTCGGGCTATCAAAATGCAGTGGTCCCCATGCCGCGGGTGGAGTCTGTGATTCAACACCCACGGCTAGGAGTCTGAATTTGTTTTGTTGGCGATGTGGGAATTTGATACCATGGCAATTTGCTTGGAGTTTGTCATCTCAGTGCTGTAGGGTTTTACCAGCATTAGTCAATTAAGCTTCATAAACCCCTCTGAGGGAGAAAAGTATTATTCCTCTTTTTTCACAAATAGGGAAACTGAGGCAGAGAGAGGTAGATATGGCTTTCAAATGGACTCAGCACCAGAGCTAGAACGCTTTTTTTTTCTTGCACTTCTTTTTTGTTTTAATTTTTGAGGTTTTGCTTAAGCTCTGCCATACCCAGCTGTCAGCTAAAATTTCTGCTTTGGTTTTCTGGAATCTGGTAATGTAAAGAAGGAGAAGAAAACCCACTTTAGCTCCTTTTTAATGTCTCTTTTCTTTTCTTGTTTTTTTTCTGTAGAATCATCTATAAAGCAACAAAATCCAGAGCTGGGAATTCAGCAAATACCAGAATCCTTCTACTCCAAATTCTGCAATCACTGGGTTTCCTTTGCTGGTGTAAGTATTTTTGTTTATTTTGAGCACTGGTTTGTGATTGTAGAAAATGGAAAGAAATTCATCACTCACTTACTGCAGTGTAAATATACTCCAGTACATTAAAATGGCCTTTGTTTCTAGTATTCCAGGCCACCTGAATCAAGTATTCAAGGTACCATGCATCCACTCGTTCAAATTCAAAGGAAGCCAGATGACATATTAATTAAAACAACAACAACAGCAAAAAAAACCCCCAAAACCCAACCTAAACCAAGAAGGTACAAATTCAAACTGTGGCATCTTAGGACTTGAGAGGCATGGCTGGCTGGGAAAAAAGCAGCATCCCTTTTTTCAGTGTGTGCCAGCCTGCTTTTTCTTGCTGTGGGACGGAGTGAGACATCAGCTTCAAAGCTGTGTTGCTTTTATTTATGAGATGGTTTCTGCAAGCTCAGGGTGGGATTTCATTAGTGCTGACCTCCTGATACCATAGCAGCCTGGCTGTGAAATTCCACCTTTTGAGGAAAGAAAGCGGAACATTCCCCCAGCACGTTACTTCAAAGAATAAAAAACTTTTAAATAGCTTCTGTCTCAAGCTGCTGAGGAGTTTAGGACATTTAAATTCATCTTGGGAAGATGGATTAATGGGCAGATGACAGGGAAAGGGTCAGATATGCATAATGAATGAGCCATATGGCTTTGCTGCATGGACTGCGATTTCATAGCTGTGTGTAAAATGTAACAAACCCACTCGAACAACTCACCGAACCCTTTTAGCTTAATCCTCAGATGGAGTTTGACACCTACTTTTCAAAATCACTGCCCCCGCTGCCAGCAGCCAGCTCCTGGTGAGGGGTCCCGGCCGGATCGCGGTGCCAGGGGTGGGACGGCTGCTGGAGGCTTCTCCCTAGCGATGACATCTGTAGGAGGTTGCACACTGATGCTGTCTCTGGGCTTGGTAACTAACGTGGCTCCCAAGCGTGTGTCATCGCGGAGCGGTCAGCTCTCTGCCTTCACGGGGGAATTCGGTTATGGAGACGACTGACGTATTCATTAAAGCAGATTTGCTTTCCTGTCAGTAGTCAGACTTGGGAGGAGGTTGCAGCAGAGCTGGGAAGGGATCAACAATGCAAAATAAAATCACAGAAGGAAAAATCAGATGCATTTATTCAAGCTGGCTCCTTTCCCCTCTGCCCTCTCTCTCTGTGCTTCACCGATCATGTCATTCTGGACTCATTTAGCTCTTTCTTTGCATGCTGCCCCTTGCTGTTCCTAACCTGATCCATGAAGATGCCACCCCTGCCCCCTTTCATATGTCCCTTGAGCCAAATCTACCTTGTGAGCTGGTGAGCCTCTGGATACTGCTGCTGGAGCAGCCCCGCAGAGACCCGAAGCCCATGCTCCTGGGCTGTAGGGCTCAAGGTAGCTCACTGAAAGCTACCTCCACGCTGCTGAAGACGAAACTGTAATCCTGTGCTGTCCCTCCTTTTAACAGTGAGACCAAACGGGGCTCCCTATAACGTGGGAACTTCATTACTGAGAAACTTCAGCCATGCGATACCCAAATCTTTTCAGAAAACACTGGGTGAAAGTGCTCTATATGTGACCGAAAGCCATGCACTAGTGGAGTGTTTTACAGGCAGGAGGTGACGTGGTTCCCTGCGGGTCCTGCTGCGCCATCGGTCTCAGCCACCGAGGCCTGGGAGCATCCATCCACCCATGTGGTTGCAGCTCCATCATTCCTCCTGCGGGCAGGACCCGGGCTGTGCAGCAGGTCTGGTGCAAGGACAGTCTCTGTTGTCTCCCCATCCCGGGACTTCATTAGGAGGGAGACACCTAAAAGGAAACACTCATCAGGATAAAGCCCAGTGGCTGCATCCCGGGTCCTGACTGTGCACACCTCCTATACAGTTCTCCTGAGAAGTCCCTGAGAAAGCTGGAGGTGCAGAGATGCCATCGAAGCGCTGGTTTTGCATGTATTTAAAGCCAAGATTCATCATTTCTGGCAAAAAGCCCCGCAGCCCAAAACAGTTAACTGGTGCTGTCATAACAACTCGAAAGCTCCAGCACTGCCTCCGTTATTAAGAAGTTTCTGTTAGAGTTGCGATGCATGCTCACCTTGCAAGGTTGAGGAACAAAGCGCTGACCTGGTGTCAGGCTGTGTCTGAAGGTGAGCAGTCCTCGCCGGGCGCTGTACTGCAGGGCCAGAGCAGGAAATCGGTGTTGCCACCATCAGATTGTCATCAACATATTATCTTACGGACTCTGGGGTGACCCCAAACCGTGTCTTTCCAACAGGCGATCGTGTCCCTCATCATAATGTTTGTCATTCAGTGGATCTACACCCTTGTCAGCCTGGGTGCAGCAGTTATTCTGTATTTCTACATCGGCCAGGTGAGCCCAGGACTCCCCCTTGGTGAGTATTTTATTGTATTATTAAATCTGCTTAAAAATTCATTAAGCTTTAATTTAACTTAATTAGGAATTGAGACCCTTGTGTTTAATATGCAGGTGACACAGTGGATGATGACGTTTTGTTTTGTTGCTAGTTTTAATACATTTTCTCTCTGAGTCTTTAATTTTATATTGGATTCTAACTGCAACTAGCATGAGTTTGGTGGTTTGAACATTGTGCTTATTGCTTTAATATGTTGTACTTTAAACGGCAAAACCAGATACTAATACTAAGACTTAACAGGGATGGCAGATCGTAAATGTATCACAGCAATGAGAAAAATCTGCCGTAAATACGTTTTAATAAACTTAATTAATCAACCTAAACCCGCCTGAGAAAACTTTAATGAAAATGGGAATTATGACGAGTATCTCATTAAACCTCAACATTCATAACTGCAGAACAAGAGAGCCTTTTGATTCCAGAACTAAACAGGTTGAATATGTTGGGAACGTAATCTGGGAAAATACTCTTAGGCAGAGGGCATTAGAAAGGTCTGTGCATGTGACCGGCTTAAACAAGTTCAAAATTAAACAGCGAAGCACATTCAGAAGGCAGCTCATGGGAGCCTACAGCTCCTTGGCACGGCCGCAGGAGGGGTTTGCATTGGTCTATGTCTCTGTGTCTCACGTACATACGCATACATATGTATGTAGGTGCATATGGACATAACTACCCGCACGCGTGGATGTGCCGTTTTTTTCTGCAAGATGAGAAAGGTCCAAAGAGCCTGAGTCCATATGTCTTTTAGACAGTGCAGAAATAGCTACCCAGGTTTATTTAGATGAAAGATTATTAGACAATAGGTACCTAGGTACTAGATTTCAGAAACCCAAAATACTTGTCGCTCAGTAACCATCACAACATCGCTCATCAGTGCTTCTCTTTCTGCGCTGACTTCTTTTCTATTTATCTGCATGGGATGGTAGGAAAGAGCTAAGACTGTGGATAGTACTTGCTAATTAGTACGTTCTGAAATATATCTTAAGTTTTAACAAAGATTTTTACAGTCCCCATCTATTAAAGAAAACACTGTTTTCAGGCCTTGCAGTTTGTATATTTGTATATTCACTATATTACATCTCTCTTACGTGATTTTGAAATATTTACCAAAAATGACTTTAAAAAGAGTTTCTCGGTCAGTGTGTAGAGGATCTTGGAAGGTGATCTGAGAAATAGTGTCATGATTAGACTTTTTTTTCTTGGTTTCTTTTGCATGTGCATTCCCATGCATACAGTAAAATAATGCATGGCAAAAGAAAAGTTAGAAATGACTGCTGAAAGTTCAGCCCAATTTTTATTTGGCTGTGAGTGAATGTTATTGTGCAGCCACATGGCATCCAATGATCCCTGAGTTTCTTCTCCAAAAGACTGAATGACCCTTCTGTCTAGAAAGACTGGGAGACACTGGCTTGAGAGATGCTCTAGATGAAGGACTAGATGAAGACCTTGGGAGCAGAAATGCTCTGGGATTTTGACATGTCCCTTCTCCTCTCTCTTCCTCCCCAACAGCCTAATCCAAACCAGCAGGCGCTGCCGGGTGCCTGTTCTCCTCCCTGTCCCTCACCACAAACTTTTCCTGCTGCTTTTGCTGCCAGCTCTGGCACTTCCCTGCCCCTGCAGTGAGCCAGTGCAGGACACTAACCCTACAGAGAAACCCGAAAAAAATAGTGTTGGCGTAATAAGCTAAGCCAGCTCTCTGTGGGGTGAGACAGGAGGGAAGGAATGGTGAGACCACAGACACCCCAGCTGAATGGCTCTTCCTGTCCCCCCATCCCGGCAGTGGGAATGAGCTTTGCAGTCCAGGGAGGAAAAGGTAGTGCTACGGGTGTCTGTGCTTTGCTCCCTGCCTTACTGGGGTTTGCACAAGCTGTCAGTCTGGGAAAGGATAGCTGTTCTGCCTGGGAAATTGGGGTTAAGTTTCTTGACAATCATTTAAAAGCCACAATGTGTGGGAATGCTGCAGGAGTGTCTCACCATCGTGAAAACTTTTTGTACTTAAGGCTAATAACAAGCATATTGGTTTGAGATTTTATGCAAAAATTCAATGGCTTAATGCTATTATGAGAGAATTAGCAGCATACTGACTTCTCGTGCCTTTTCTCTGTAGGAGCAGCAGCAAATTTCAGTTTCTTCGGCTGGATTAAGTCAGTTTTGATCACCTCGTGCAGGTTGGTACCAGTCACTTGGCAGGGACCAGGGCAGTGCTCACTGTTCCCGTGACCCGCTAATGTGCACAGCGAGGGATGGCAGAGTTGACTTGCTTATTACCTTAAGCAGTCCCTTCTTGCATACTCAAAGTTATTCTTAATGGCAAAAACAACTGTTTGCTTCCATTAGCCCGGCCTATGGCTGGCCACGTAAGCGGGAGAGCTGGAGTCTCCTCTGCCTTATGCGTGGACACTTCAGCTGCTAACCATATCTTGGTGCCCGAAGCTTTATCTTACCTGAAAGGTCTGTGCTCAACTTTGGTGGCTCAGGCTGAACTGGAAAATCTGGTAGGAAATGAATAACAGGAGACTCCATCTCTTCCACCCACCATCCATTGAAAGCAAATGAGTATGGTAGTGGTGGAACAGGCGCATGTGGCAGCTGTGCTCAAGTTTGAGAGGAAATCTAAGGGGAAGCCACAATAGCTACGGGGCAAATACAACAAACAAGGTCTTCAGTGAAGGAACAGTATTGAGTCTGTATGGGACTGCACTAGCAATGTCTTGGGATTTTCCTTCCCAGAAGACCTCCAGCTTTTTGGTTGGTTGGTTACTAACTAGTGTTTTTAATTTGTTTTGATACTATTAATCATTAATTCTGTCATGTTTGGGTTTCCCACAGAGGGTAGTGACCATCTCTTGTACAGCGCAGTGGGATTTGACGTTCTCAATCTGTTGGGTTGCTTTTTTTGTTGCGGTGGGTGAACACTGTAGTAAGGACTGCGCAACATGAGCTGCCATGCATTATGTGGGCAAGTTTGGTGGCTCCTTTAAAATAAATCAAAGTCCAGGCATTTAAGCACATTGGCACAGGCCCGTGCCTGTGTTGCCAGCTCCTGCCTCTGCCCACAGTCCCTATAACGTGGCCACATACCTTTGGTAGCAGAGGTGGCTTGGGAGAGAAGCCAGAAGACAGGACCTCTCTTTGGTCCCCACGGCAGGTCTGTGGCAGGGCCGAGAATAGACAAGTCGGTTCTCCCGCATCGCATCCATCCCTTTCTCTACCAGACCAGTGGATGTCTCCGAGCACGGGACTGGGTCCCTGAAGACCCACCTGTCCCACAAACCTCTTGCCATGACTAGCTTTGTTCACACAGCCACCGCTGCCTCGCACGGCAGTTGGGTAAAGCTGCACGCTTGCCTAAGCGTTAGGGAACGAGAGCCCAGGTTAGAAGAGATTACCCCGGCAGGGGGGAGTGAGGGGGTGTGGAAGGTGTGCGCTGTGTTTTCTGCATATCTCATGTGGAGTCAGGGGTTGTCCCCGCCGCTTTTCACAACGTCTGCTGGACTCGCAGCGCAAGCCCAAGCCGAGGGTGCAGAGGTGAGGATGGGAACAGGGCACGCGGGCCGTGCTGAAGCGCTGCCAGAGTTACGCATTGTCAGGCCCCGCTGCTTCCTACCCCGGGCACTTGTCTGGTTCCACCTCAGTGTCTGGGTGGACTCGTGGCAGGTCGCTTGAGCTCAATGCAGCTACGATGATAGAGCGGGATTTTCCTCCCGATTGTCCCCCAGTGCTTCTCAGCCCTGTCTCCTGCCCATTGTCTGAGGTTCCCCACAGGAGGCTGGTTGAGATGCGAGGCTTCACGGAGAGTTACCATGTGTGGAAAGGAGAAACCATCCCTCCTAGAAGGCAGCTCTGCTTCTCACAAGTAGAGGCACGGTTGTCGCAGGGATTTTTTCTCCTGTGGGTTACCAAACCGTCCCAGTCCTTAGTGGTTCGATTAGTGCAATCAATGAGCGATGAAGTGCGATCAATGAGTGCAGTCAAGACCCTGCCAAGGAGGGCTGAGCGGGGAGCTGATGAATGCCCAAGGCAGAGACTGATCCCACTTCTCTCTTCTCAAAGAGCACAATCTCTGGGTCAGACAGACAGCTTGATTGCCTTATCCTAATGCCAGGGTTCCTGCTCATGCTGCCACAAGGACAATTTCATCTCCGCTTGGGGGTCAGGTGGGTCATTTTGAAGCCCACCTTGGCTACACTGTGAGAAATTGCATTGGAGTGATTTGCAGTTTCTTCCCAAGGTTTGTTTCCTTGAAATCCAGGAGAGATATTTTAATGAATTGGAGGTAAAGAACAAATCCCATTAGAATGCAAAAGAGTTGGAGGCAACCAAGGATCCTTGACACCTCTAAGGCTCTTTGGTGCTCAGTAAGGTCTGAGTCAGTGCTATAAGCTCTTGCCATTTTGGTTTGCAGATGTGGAATAAGGTTTTCTTGAAACCAACCTCTGGGCTATATATAAAAAGGATATTTTTCATTAGAAATGGTTCAAGCTCCTTCTTTTCCTGCACAGTGTGGAAACCGTTTGCCATAGTCGATGTCCAAAGAGGGAACTTATTGGTTAAGAAAATATGTATTTTCTAGTGTTTGCTGGGGGAAGGAAGTATATATTTTGTGTGCCTTCTAGGAAAAATATTTTCAGATTAGTTCCATGCCTCCCAAGGGTGCTGAGAAGGATTTAGGCTCATCACAGCTGCAGTTTGGCTGGTTTTGTTTGCGCAGCCGCTAATGGACGGCAAACAAGGGGTGATGCAGGTGCCTTTGCTTCTCTGTTTACAGGAGAAGGCCATCTCCTAAGGAGCAGATCGTGGTGACACCATCCTTTGCAACAGTTGGCATGGAGACCACGCAGCTCACCGAGGAGAACGCAGACTTCGCCTCACGGGACCGCTATCACCAGTCCTCGCTTGTCAGCAGAGAGGAGCTTGGGAATCAATTCCAGTAAAGGACACACACAAAAAAAATCAAGCCGCTACTTCAAAAAGCGTTTAGAAATGCCAATGGCTGCCACGGTGCCTTGTGAAATACTTGAATATATACGGAAAGGATGTGAATAGTTATTTATATATTTGAGGCTTGTTTGTTTATGCAAACTACAACATTGCTGGGTTTCGAATCATATCCAAAATGAGGGAAAAAATGCAAATGAAAGGGCCAGTTCAGGGAAGCGATGAGTTACTGAGGACAATATAATCCTTTTAAAGAATTCAATTATAAGTGCTATTGGGCTCTAAAGAGTGTTGCCGCTATAAAAGCTTACAACACTCTATTTCAAACGTCCTCTGGGTGACTAGGGACACACTGTGCCTGGGAGCGGTGGCCTCGGCAGCAGGAGCCAGCACCCCGCTCCCAGCTGTGCCACGGATGGATGCAACCTTCCTGGTCAATTCACTTCTCCTCTCGGCGTGAATTTGCCTGCTTGTAATACAGTAATTTTCTACCTCAGCGTTTCAATTTCCAAGGTCTTAGAAAGTACTTTAAGGCATTAGACAATAGGCCAGAATCAGTGGCAAGTGCAAGAAGATTATGAAATATATTCACAACTGGAATCGCACGTTTAAATGCAGTAATGCTGTATAATGACCTCTACTGTGAAACTGTAAAATGATGTCTTAGAAGCTGTTCGTAGTGATTTCCCACATCCTTTCTGCCATGGCACCGGAAACCTGACAACATAGCTGGGTCCAAACAGAGCATCTCCGTGCTGAAGGGACGGATGGATCAGAAGTGCCTTAACAAAATACGTTTAGCCTCATTTTTGCTTATTTTGCTTAAAGCCGGGGATGCTGCAGGATTTCCCGCGCAGACCTTAGGGTTGATGGGCAGTGGCTGTGGGGTGGGGTCTTGCACGGATGCCCCTGTCACCATCGCTTCTGCTCCCCAGGGAAGAACCCCTGGCTGAGCGCTGTCCTGCCTGCAGGCAGTGGTCCTGGCAGGACCTGGGGGGGTGCACGGGAGGGCTCAGGGCTGAGGCAAGCCCCAGCAGCACGAACTGTTCTCATGCCGAAAGGAGGGGGAAATCGCTGCCTTTCACCTCCCTTCGCCTCTGAGTGTTTCAGCCTTTAGATTATTTATTTCTCCTTCTGTGCAATAAAAGCTTGAGACACCAGGAACTCTTCTCCACGCTTGCTGTGGGCACACTCAATGCCTTTGAGCACCACGGCCATTCCGCTTGCCGGCCATGGGGGGACCCCCCATCCCATCTCACCGCTCGCTGGCTGCAGCTTTGGCTCTTCCAGTTTTCTTACAGAGGGAAGCAAGGCAGGCTTTCTGCTGAGATAAAGAAGAGAGTGATCCTGGTAAGCGTATTAATTTTTTAAGGTCACAGGTCTTTTATTAAGTGTTTTTAATCTTAATGATCTCAATGGAGGCAAGAGGGAAGTTATGCTTGTGTGTCCAGCTCCGAGCCACCTCAAGGCCTGTCTTGGCAACAGTCCATCCCGGGGTTCCTTCCTTCCATTGCCTTTTGCCTTTGGTTTCCAAAGAGTCTGAACGTGTTGTGGGGATATGGCTCTGTGCTGAAGCTTCCCCTGGGTTCCCCGGACCCGTGGCTCCAGAGAGCCCTTCCTGTGCTTGTAGCATCTTTGACCTCAGCAGCTACTGCTGTTCCGCAAACTTCAAACACTCCTTGGTCCTGATCCCCTGCTGGCAAGCCGCACATTGCTGCGTTATCCCCTGTTACAGTTTGATGCACAACCATAAAACCAGTACTGTAAAATCTTGTATTCCATAAAGTCCTGTCACATCAAAATACTGCGGGGTGCCCTCCCTCCCAAGACAGGCATTGCCCAGCCCCACGTTTCTCTCTAGCTTGAACAAAAGAAAACCCCAGAGCACGGCATGAAGTGATTAATGGGCAGAAATTCCTGGGTTAACTTGTTAGCTCCTAAACAATTTAGTTCCCTTCTTAAAATAAGGCAGCAATCAGGAGATCCAGCAAGGGAGGATGGGGAAGGTCCCTTGGCCATGTACCTCACTGGGCAGCTGCGCTGAGTGAAGCCAGATGGCTTGGCGGTGGGGAGTGTTTGCCTCTCCGACACCATGGCTCCCGCTTGTCCCCAAAACTGGGATGTGATGGACCAGAAACACAAGCAGCTTCTCCCGTGGTCTAGCCGTATTGGGAAGGTGCCCCACAGCTTTGCTTTGGGCTGACTTAAGTCTGCAGCGGCTGTTCCCTTGCCCTGCCACCGCCGTCCTGCCCCTTCAGCTCCGGTAGCCCTTTGCATCTGGATGTCCTCTCGAACAGTTCTGGTTGTGTTTGCCCGGCGAACACAAAGCCTCCGCCGGCAGCCGGAGGAAGGCACCGTGCTAGTGGGAGGCCGTCCGGAGGGTGCTGGGGTGCAGGGGTGGGTCGTGCCTTGGCATTTCTGGAAAAAGGCGGCAGCGGGGCTGGCGTCGGCGCCGGGGGGCAATAGCTGTGATCGGGAGCTGGCAGCGGAGGAGATGCTCTGCAGGGCACGTCGTGCCAGGGGTTTCTGGTCTTTGGGCTCCACGTGCTGCTGCTGGGGAAACCCTTCACCTCCTCCACTGGCACCACCAGCACAGCGGGAACCAGCTCCCTCCGCCGCCCCGTAAGTATGGGCCCTTCGCTCCCCTCCTGTCTGCAAGGGAGGAACGCATCGCCTAGGGCTGGTTTCCTCGCTGCTGTTACAGGTTGTGAGGAGAGCAACTTTCCTGTGTGATGCTTGGAAAGGGACGTGCTGCTCTTTCCTGGAGCGTTAGCGTTGGCATAGTTGATGGTAGGAGCGGAGGGAAGCCTTGTTTTGGCCCCGGTAACCCCGCAGGCTCGGTAGCATTGGAGACTCGATGAGTTCAGGCCGTGCGGGTATGCAGGGCTTTGCACATCAAGGAAGCTTTTCCAGCGAGAAAGAGCGAGCAGTTGCATTGCCAAAGATTTGGGGTGTTGTGTCAAAAATATCTGTAGCTTCTGTATCACTCAAAAGAATGGGTGAAATTAGGGGTAGGAATTTATCAGCTTCACGTTTAGTGATTAATGAGAAGAAATGCAGGTGGGGATTGCCACAGCGAGTGGGAATGTGCTGCTTTCACCCCCTCTGAGCCAGGCTGTCACTCCAGATGCTGTGGATTTCATGAAGCTTCAGGTTCCCTGAAGGTGGTTTGGGGAACCATCTCAGAGCATCACATGTCCTGTATAGGTTGCAACTTGCTTAATGTCATTATGAAAAGGCCCTCCTATCTTCTAAGCCATGTAAGCTTTGTTATAATCTATAATTATTTTCCTTCTAGTTGGAAATTTGATTTTATTATTATTATTATTATGTAAGAAACACGAATGTCTTGCAATGTGTCAGGGTGTGAAAACATTTGTTTTTGAGATGTCTTCTTTTTGAAGACTCCAACTGTAAACTGGTGGCTCTAGTTTTGACAGCTTCCTTTGCAGAGCATACAAGCACAGAAGGCAGTGGAGGATAAATATTTTATTACTTGCCTTGCAGTATTGCTTGGAAGCTCATGCTGGGATCATGAGCCCAAGCTCGTGCTTTGTTTGTGATCCCACAGCACTAAACAGGTCTGGAAATCAGAATTTTCTGCCTCAAAAAACTTGCAGCACTAATTCTTAGTCAAGACTAAGAATGGGCAGGAGAAAAGCGAAGTTTTATTGTGATATTGGCATTAAGAGACAGCTCCTCAGTTGGTATCAATTGTCATCATCTCCCCCAGATCTGCCTGTGTGTCCCATTAAGAATGTGCATGGGGAGAAGCAAGCTCATTAAATCCATAGCTTAGCTCAAACCTGTCTTTTTTTCTGCCCTCTTGGGTCTCCCTTGATCAGCTTTGAGTTTCCTTGGATGGTTTTGTTGTGTACGGTGGCCAAAAAAATTACACACCTGCCATGGTCACTTATTCATAGCAGTTAGTTGTGACCACAGACTTGAAAGTAGCAAAGAACGATGACAAAATATGAAATGATGTTTCTGCGCACAGCCGAATTTAGGCACAGGGGCTTTCTGTGCCCCGTGAGCTGGTATGCTCTCGCCCATGCACCTCTGGTTCAGACAGGCAGAGGTTCTTAAACAGCGTCATACTTACACATAGAATCACTTAGGTTAGAAAAGACCTGTAAGATCATCAAGTGCAACTGTTAAACCAGCACTGCTAAGTCCACCAATAAACCATGTCCCTGAGCTCTACATCTACACATCTTTTAAATCCCTCCAGGGATGGTGACTCCACCACTTCCCTGGCCAGCCTGTTCCAGTGCTTGACGACCTTTTCGGTGAAGAAGTTTTTCCTAATACCCAATCCAGACCTCCCCTGGCACAGCTTGAGGCCGTTTCCTCTTGTCTTAGCGCTTGTTACTTGGGAGAAGAGACCAACACCCACCTCACTACAACCCCCTTTCAGGTAGCTGTAGAGAGCGATAAGGTCTCCTCTCAGCCTCCTCTTCTCCAGACTGAACAACCCCAGTTCCCTCAGCCGCTTCTCGTAAGACTTGTGCTCCACCTTCGTTGGCGTTCTTTGGACGTGCTCCAGCACCTCAATGTCTTTCTTGTAGTGAGGGGCCCTGCAAGGTTGGAAGAGATTTGCTGAATCACAGGAGCCAGCCTAGGATTAACATTTAGGTTAGTGGGAAACGGAGGTTATTTGAATTATTGCCCTTGCTGGGTGAATTTTAGAAAAGGGAATTACTGGGATAAAAGAGAGAAAATTTTGTAGACAACCTATAAATTTGGTAACTCCATATAAAAAGAGGTCTATAATGGACTTGCTTATATTCCTGACTTCACAGTGGTGTGTTGCTGAGACACAGATTTGGCATAGCATCATTTAAACCTGAGATTAGGTGAGACCTCAGTGGTAACAGCCTTAAAATCTGTGGATGAGAGGCTCTAGCAGCAAATTGCAGGCTCGAAATAAATAGCTTTAAAGCCATACGGCGCAAGAGAGGCTCCTTCCCCTGCCACCTTCTGTCCCTCATGGCTTTTTTCACGTGGCTTGCGTGCAGGAGCCCGCACACCCCTGAGCCTGTGCCCCACGATACCTGCGATTTGCCCCACTGGTGCACGAGCGCGTGGAAGTGCGGGCGCGCTCCCAGAAAGGCAGCAGTCAAGGAGCGCACCTGTAACTTTATCGGATCCCAATGTTGCTCGTAAACTTTGGCAGGGGCTTCTTTTTGGATTTTAGGGATGCTGCCCTGCAGTGTTTTCCTCAGCTCTGAAATGGCTGGGTTTTTCTTGACGTGGTCCAAACCGGAGCTGGCTGAAAAGTGTCCTGAAAGAAATAAATCAGAAATTTAGAATTGCTTCTTCCCAGCTAGATTTAAATGGCTGTTTAAAAAAATTTTTTTCTGCCCAGAAAATACGGGATTTATTTCCAATGACAGGATGCAAAATGCAACGTCATTTTAATTTGTTGTGCATTTTTTCTGTGAGGGATGAGAAGAGATCACAAGACCCATATCCATCCTGACCTCCAAATGTCAAGTATCTGGAACCAGCTGCTTCCAAAGGAGGTAAAAGGCAAGCAGTTCTTGTAAAAATATATCAATAAAATACCACCACCCCCCAAAATTTCAAGAAAAATGGTCAGGTCCTAAGTGCCTTTTGGAAGATTTGGATCCATTAATGGATGGCTTACGGCATCGAGAGGAGATGCAGAAGGTAATTAATTACTTTGTTAGGAACTATCTGTCCACTTCGGAAACTCAGGACTTTTAATAACAAATTCCAGGAGTAGAAAACATTGACTTCGTACCTTAATTCATCATCAGCTTAAAACTTGTCTGAGGTTTATGAGCCCCATCCAAGTTTTGGACAGATCTGGGCTGAGTTTCAAGGGAGCTGCAGGAGTTTCATGACATTGGCCGGGGCTGCAAAAGGCTCCTATAGAACCGGAGAGAAGGGACCGGTCAATGTAATCCTGACAAAGTGCTACAGAGATGCCTCTTCTGTGGAGACTCCTGTGGTTTTGGTGATTTCAGACTGAAACAATGTAGAACCGGGCAAATTCGGTCATGTGTCTCCGGCCCCTCAATCTGGAGACTGGAAATCAAGGTGAAATAAAAACACAGCATGTTTTTCTTCCCCCAAAACAAGGTGATGCGTGAGATTCAATTCCTCAGTGTATAATATCAATCATGGTTTATATAGTTATATTAGAGGCTTCCTGTGTTGATAAGGTTCTTGTTTGTTTGTTTACTTTTAACTCCTTTGTGTGTTGAATGTGCTGGCTGCTTTCAGACCGAAGTGTTAAATGTATTTTATAGATAATTCGGGGACACGTCTGAGGTCACAGCATCTTTCGGGAGGATGCCGTGGCATTGGTTTACATCAGGGTTCGCCTGGCACATCCGACTCCTCAGGCACGATTTCATGCATTTAAATCTATTAGTTTCGTGCCCTGAAGGAGGGAGGGGAGCAGCCCTCAGCCCGGAGCTGCCCTGTAACGATCGTTAGCGGGATGCGGCAGCGGAGCGTGCGGTCGTGCCACGGGGGTAAACAGCCCCAGGACCACATGAGGAAAAGCCAAGCGCCGGTGGCCTTCGCCGCGCTCTCACGCTCCGCGCAGCCACCTTCGCCCTGCTGCAGCGCATCCTCCTCCCACCACCGATGCTTCCTCCCGGCCTCCCAGGAGGCACGTGAGTGGCAGGGGTGGCATCCCCACCACACTACCCTCTGCAATCCCAATGGGTCAAAAAAATCCCCCACCCCCCAAAAAAAAAAGGTGAGATGATTTTTTTTTTTCTCCGTGCTTTCATGTAGCTGTTGGAGCTGGAGCTCAAAAATATCAGTCATGAATTGACTTCTTTGGGTATTCCATTGACTTCTTTGGGTATTCCTTTGAAGCGGTGAAGGTAGGAATAAAATAACATGGCAGGAAAACACAGT
>NW_010557343.1:0-464 GCF_000687285.1 Phaethon lepturus | reverse complement strand
TCCCACGCGTGAGCAGAGACCCGACCCCCCGTCCCCGCCAAGAGCTCCTCCCAGCACCCTCCTCATCCTCCCAGCACCCTCCTCCGCCACCCTGCCTGGTTTACACGAAGCCAACCAAATCAGGCACAGCTGAATATAAATCCACATACCACTGTTTCAGCTAGCCCGGGGCTAGCTAAATCCTGGCACTGCCCAAAGCATGTGGGCTCGCCGAGCTTCCTTGGTGCTGGTTGCAGTAGTTGAGCGACAGCTTAAACAGGGGCTGTTTTGTTTTGGGTTTTTGTTGTTTGGTTTTTTTTTTATTTAACAACTGCTGCCCAAAGCTGTCATGGCTCTGGGGCTGGGAGGAGAGCGGCTCTCGGGCTGCAAGTGCAGCATCTTCCAAAAATGCCACGTATTTTGTCCCTTCCCGGGCCAGCGCGCTCCGGGGCTCCCCGCGCGTTTGGATCAGGCTAAAGCGTTTT
>NW_010557342.1:0-34082 GCF_000687285.1 Phaethon lepturus | reverse complement strand
ACCGCCAGCGACCGCAGCTCGGGCGTGCCCGGGCGGGCAAGCGGGTGGCCGCAGTTGGCCGGGGCGGTGAAGGCCTCCGCATGGAAGTACGTACTCTTCTGTGTGTGGACAGCTACTAAAGCAATTAACCTTGAAAGCTTTAAAGAAAATGGGGAGCTGGATGCGAAGCTCTCCTTGCCCAAGTGACATCGCAGAGTAAGAGGAGAGTCTGCCTCAGTGCTGGGAGAAATCATACATACATAAACACGAAAGAGTTCCGCTTAAAAATACGTATATAGCATATACACATACACTTAAGAACAGGCGACTGTGCCCAGCCTGTACAACCTTGTGCAGGTTCAACTCGTGTGTGGGCCCCAATCTGGATTCCCAAAGCCAACAGATAAAAAGGTAAAAAGTTACTTAGAAGTACTCCCCCCCCTTGCCTCAAAATATTACATGGCTGGGAAACAGTCTTTAAAGGGACACCTTGGCCTTAAAGATTCCACTTGGCTTACTTAGTAAAGGCTGTTGGAAAAAACAAATGAGGTTTGATTGCCCTGCATTATGATGTGCAATCATTCTTCTAGTGTTGTACTTTGGCTTCAACTGTTTGTTTCCCTCCCCTTTCTGGAGAATTTTGTTCATATTCAGTGACGTTAAGTCTCTGTGCATTTATTTTTAATCAGCCCTTGAACACGCTCTTCATGCCTGGATTCCACATCCAGTCTATTTTTACATGTTCTTAACATACTCCCCAGAAGAATCACATTGCACTCACCAGACTGAGCGGGATTGCTCCCTACCTTTGCAAAAAACACGTAGTGAGACATGAGACATCTTGTGGTGAATTCTGCCTAGCACAGAGTTTATTTTCCCCATTTCTTTAGCACAGTCTGATATCCATTACCATACACGTAAAAATCTTGATTTCATCCTGGAGATTGCATACAAATACCCCCATTGTCAGGATGTAAGGCCTGATCCAAAGATCAAAGTCAATAGCAGGACTGCAATGAGCACTAGACTCAGCTCTTCAGCTCCAAGTGGATGCCCCAAAGAAACACTGGTGGTGTATTTCTTTCAGCAACTGGCACTGGGAGGAAATCAACCTTTTCCTAGTAACCAGATTATAAAATACTCCCACATTTTGCTATTACAAGGCAACTTCTATTTATAGATATACCAATGGAGCTATTGCATATAGGAATTAGAGGACATAGAAAGTCCTGTTTTTATAAAACTTCTTTGAAGCTACTATCAAAAATCACTGAAGGATTTTGGATCATAGATTTTGGAAAGAATCTCCATTGGTCACATAGTCCAACCACCAGCTCAATGCAGGTCCCATTAGATAAGGTTGCTCAGTCCAGTCAACTGTCAGGTGTCTTGAAGGATGGAGATTCCACAACCACTCTAGACAACCTGTGCCAGTGTCCAGCCATTGACATATAAAACATTTTTTCCTTATATTAAGGTATTTCCTTATATTTCCTTATATAATTTTCTGTGTTCCACCTTGGGCCTGCTGCCTTCCCTCCTGTCACTAGGATCCTGGAGAGAAGAGTCTGACTTTCCCTTCTCTACAGCCCACCATGAGGAAAAGTAAATGGCCTTCTCTCATTAATGCTAAAAAACATTTAAAATGTGTCTGGCAGTACAGGAACACATGTGTATCCTGAGTGCTCGGTCTTTTCTGCTGGTACACAAATGCTGGCAAGTCTATATCGGCTGCCATTAAATGAAGCATAAGACTATTAAAGGAATTATTAAGGGGCATTACAACAAAGACAGTTTGTCTTTATGCTTTTCTCTTACTCTACTATAGTGACACTATTTAGGCTCTAATATGTAGCTTCCAATCATTTAAAAACATGGCGTGTAACAGGCCAGAATAAATGAATTAGATACAATATTCACTTTATTATCTCAGTCTAGTGCCTATGCTTCAAATACTACAGATGGAATGGCCATTTAATAGAGTTACAAACCAGAGCATACAGCATTTAAGTCAAAGAGGAGTTTTAAAGTCGGCTTCATTGGTCGTCAACTCAGAGTCAGCTCAGAGTGATCTGAGTCAACTCAGGTCACTGATAAAAAAACTGAAACGTGAAAATGCCAGGCTCTGTTTTTCATTCAAAAAAAAATCGTGCTACACAGGCAAATTGATTGATTGTCAGTTTGATGCTTCAGTGAGGAATTAAGGGGATCAATTATTCCCTTTCTGCAACCCCCAGTTTTCAGAGTAAAGATTATTAAGTTAGAAAAGTAAGCAGGACACTTTATTGAATAGCAAGGGGCTCAACTACAGAGTAGATGACCAGATGCCAAAAAAACTTTAAAGCTGAAGGTATATAAAAATATCTTTTTTTTTTCTTTGAAAGCTCTGTAAACTTATGACTGTTTCTGAATATAATGATGAACTGTGTATTTATTCTTATACAGGTAAGGCCTGCTCTGGTACTGTCATCCTTTCTCAGCCTCTTCTCCCATTTTGAAGAAAATTTTTCCTTAGAACAAGTCTGAAAGGCTTGGTTTCTTGCAGCTGATAAATTAACATCTGGATTAGCTTCTGTCTGACTTGCAGAGGTTGAAAAACACATGCACTTGATGCTTGCTACTGTTCTCTTCATAGAAGTTGACTGTTGCACTATGTAGACTACTATTTGGTATGATAATGAAGGGTAGAAATGCTTAGGAATGCATAGGTAAGGCAGGTCCAAGGTCCAGAAGATGCTTAGACTATTACAAAAGCAAAAAGACAATACTACCAAATATTGCTTTATTTTAATACTCGTAAACAAATTCCCATTGTTGCAGGCTTACTTCACAAGCAGCGCCTGCACACCAGTGGCTTGCCTCCATCAGCAGTTAGCTGATCAAGTAAAACCATAGCTATACTTTTTATTATCATGTTTATTGCTGCACAGTTGAATATGCAAACATGTATTAAATCAAACAAATAGAAGCACAAGAACACCATCCCCAGTGAATAATGCAGCCAGCTAAATATATTCTGCAGTCACAGTATTCACTGCTGATTTACATCAGTGATATGCAATGACAGCAGAACGGCAGAGAAAAGCCCAGATCCAACAATTTTTTGTTTCAGAAGGCTATTGGTAAAATTGTCAGTTGAAACTCAGATGACAGACAGACTGGTTTTGAAACTAACTTTCTTGGGAATAGTGCCACTGATCGCAGAGCAGGAGCTCCCCTGATAGTCCTCACAGATTTATCTTGTTCTTTCATTTGCTACCTAATTTTAAGTGAAATATCAGCTCAAGAGGCACAATGTAAAACAGGGCAGACAATGAGAAACCGCAACTGTTTTGGAATACTTTGAAATCATGACCTTCATTACAATTTCCAGTGATATTTCCAATTCCAAACCAAATTCACTAATCTTTCCTGTGTTTATATCACCACTTTTTGTAGTATTTTCTAGTTATAAAACATTGCTATGACAAAAGGCAGTAAAGAAACAAAGCCAACACAACAAAGCCTTCTCAATGGGAAGAAAAATAAGAATTTATATCAAATCATGCCACTGTTTTTACCATGCTGTTTACCTCTCTCATGCTTTATCAGAGTGACAACAGCTGGCAACCCCATGGCTGTTCCCGTTACATCTTCACATTACTACACTAAACCAGCCCTTTCTAAAGAGAATATTGCATCTGTGTTGATGGCAGAGCAGAAGGGAAGAGACACAATGAACTAAAATCTTTAGAGACCTCCTGGCTTTATCCAGGAAAAAGCCCCCTGATTTTGCAAACAGCAAGAGAGAGATTTACTTGCATACAAACTTCAGAAGAACACTTTATATACTTTATAGTACTTACTTACTTGATGCAGGCTTTACTCTGCCAATATACAATAGTCTCTTCCTCTGTATTTAATAACAGATATTGCTAAGAGATAATTAAAAGGACATTTTAATTGCTTAATTAAATTGTTTATTGATATGCAGTGATTTAAGTCCTAAAGCCCAGGGCATTTACTGCTAAAACTTATGCTTGTAGGACCACCATAATGCATGAGGAGTATAATTTTCTAGCAGCTGGAGCACAGCACAGAATCAGAAATGGGGGGCTTGCCCAGAACATTTGTTGTATGATTCAAACAAGTTAGGCACCAAATCCAAACTTTTCATATGATCTTAGTATGTAGTCCCCAGAGAGACAACTCCAGCAGGTGACTAAGCTCTACTACATTAGGGCAGGATGAATCATCCTCTGAAAATGTCATTTATGCCAGCCTAAGAAATACCAGCCTCTGATGATACCACTTGCAACAATAATGAAACAAGCTTTGATGACTAGCTTAGATTAGCACCGTTCATTTAAAGGGCTTGTGAGCTGTGATCAATTTAACTCTTAACTGTCACTTGCACACAGCTAAACGAGCTCCAAAATAGGAATCGTACTTTCAAGAGCCACACAGGGAGAAGAAAGTTAAATTAGTAGCAGCATAAGCATTAATACTGCATTTGTATTGCGGTATTATGCAGAGCTAGACCCTATTTCCATAGAAGACAACATTTTTCCCCAATAAACTTGGGCACCTCATACAATGCAGTGCAAGTATATGAGTGTGAGCAGATGGAGATGAAACAAATGAGGAGGAGGACAAGGCAACAATGAAGTGATTGAGTTTGATATAATGAGTAGCAGTCACAGCACATTAGTTGCCTAGTCAGTGTTTACATCAATAAGATAATTATTCTTCTTAAAACTGCTTGCTATCTTCAAACTAGGAAGTATTACTGCATGCAAGTTCTTCATAGGTTAGAACAGAAATTTGGGATGCCAGAAGGACACTGTGTACCTAAGGCTTCCATATCTTGAGAACTAATATCTGTATTAGCATATATACCACTGCTCTGTCAAAATAAAAAAATATAGAACACGGTTTTGTCAATATGAAATTAAATGAAATGAAACACTGATATTTGAAAGCTCAAATAGTGATTATTTAATCTTACCTAAGATAAACTTAGGAAAAAGCCTACCACTTAGAAAATTATTACCGCAGCTATGAAGTTAACCTTCATTAGTAGACACATTTTCAGTAACTGCAGTGTTATGCAAACTGGCTGTAAACTTGGCAATCTTTGGCATAATTGGTTCGATAAAAATCATATGAGTAACCTCAGGATTTTGGAATAAACTTCCTCATCTCTTTCACCCAGAATATCATCATTATTATAATTTCTTTGGACAAAAGAAAACCCCTTTCCGAGGTAATTAGTGATACCTCGGAAGATTGATGCAGCAGATTACTGAACGTAGCTGGCATAAGCAGAGCATTAGCCTATTCATGGTGCGGTAGTCATGTGGAAAAAAAAATCACCCAGACCTGCGCTGTGCAGTACACTGTATGTATCTGTACAGCCGATTTTGTACATAATCCAAAACTAGTTCAGACACTTGTACAATGAAGGTCTGAAGGCTTTACAGACCAATCCTAAAACTCCCTTTACATATTACTGAATTAATTTCACTAATTTGAATATGGCAGTTTGCTGCATTGTAATTTGCTTTCTCTTTTGTACATTTTTACTTATAAATAGTGAAGTTACCAGAGAGATGGAGACAAACTTCTGTTTCAACTGAAGGAGACCTTGTTCATTTGCAGGAAAGTTTGTGTGAAAAATCACGCCCCGTCTGCTTGCAGGGTTGATATTTTATAGCCTGGTCTCTACCTGGATGAATCCACTCTCTCATTTTTAAATTCTACACTTAAACAGAAGTGTGACTAATTTTTAGCTGTGCGCATTTGCCATCCTTATCTTTTGCTAATTCCATGCCTGGCGAATAAAATATTTTGAGATACTGAGGAGGGGAAAGGTAAAACCATCCAAAAGTGTGTAAAAGAAATTAGACTGTCACTTTGGCATGGGACTCTGCATGGAATTGTGAGGTCTTCCTTCCAAGACTGAGGACTCCTTAATTCAGGGGCAGTTGCATAGTAAAACTTGCAGTTATCTCTTTCTATATCCAAGCTTGGCCCTTAGCAATTGTATCATGAACAGGTAAGGTTTACAAGACTCCAAAGATACTTTCAAGCGCAAGTCTGTACATAAGATTAAATTAACCCACTTACTAACTTTGTCTCAAAAGGGAAAGACAAATAGGCTAATATCATAAATTATGCACTGTAATCACTGTAATGCACAATTCCAGCTCTGGTTATTGTTCAATGCTTGCAGCTCATCCTGGCAGGAGCCCAGTACATCCTCTGTAACAGCTTCTGCTGGATAAGCTCACACACAGTTGTGTGGTAGAATTACTTATGTTCTTACAAATTATACCAGACATTTCTCATTAGCATTACACCTGAAATCCCATTCCCAAGTTGGATATTATCCATTACTTCATAAAATTAAGATGAAAAGCATAGAAAGAGCAAGTTCAGGATACCTTTAGCCAGTGGTTCAATGGAGAAAAAGGGGGGAAAAAATGCCCACAGAATTTACCAAACAGAATTACAGACACTATTCATTGCTACCAGGTAATTGTTCAAGAAAGCTAGAAATAGAGCTGATTATTTTCTTAGATTACTTTGAAAATTATAAATATTAAAAACATTTAAAGTCCAATTCATAATACTCATCACCCAGAATCCAGCTCTCCTGCAGCCTGGTGTAGCCATCAGCATTCACGATCCACAGAGCCACAAGAAACACAGGTATCACACATTACCATTCAACACCAAGACATTCATCTTTCTTACATTAATGTTTTCACACACATCCTTTCTCTGAAAAAATGCCCTTTCTTTTGTAGCTTGTTCATGAGCATGCAGTGAAAACAGAAAACTCCAGAAAGAGGAAAACTTAAAGTCTAGTGACAAAAAGTAGGTTGCTTCTCATTTAAAAATATTCTGTGTTTAATAAATTGTTAGACTGAAAGGTAAGAAATTTATTAGATTAGAATATTAATTCACTGATATAATAGGCGACACTGTCCAATTATTACATAACAAAATATACGCTTGCTTGGTTAATACACAACTCTCTACTTTGATCACTGCTTTTGGAAATCCTTACTCATTTGATGCCTTATTCATCCAGCTAGCTAGCTTAACTCCGAACAACCGACTGTTCTAAAAGAAAGAAGTGGCAAGTGATAGTGTGGGAAAACATGATTAAAAAAGGAAAAGTGGGGAGAGAGAGATTTGTGCAAGGGTACATTTACAAAGTTGGCAAGAACATCAGAAGTTGAAATTACAGGTTTCTTGTGGGAAAATGCAGTAAGTGGGGGATTCTGTAGACTTCTGCCAGAGCAAAAGGATTAAAAGGTAGCAGCTCAACAGCCCATGCAGGCAGCTCGTACACTGGCGTGACAGCAGGAAAATGTGAAGAGGGCTGGATTATGCACAGGCAGCCTGGCTCTCCGTAGGCCTGGCAGGTGGTAGAGGGGTAAGAAGGCCGTATCACTGGGACAGAATCAAGGAATATAAAATATCTTCAGGATTCATTTTGAGAGAGGATTAATTGATACCTGCCAGAACTAAGATCAGTATCTCTCTTCTCTTATGACCACCTAGTGACTTTACTCTTATGGCCTTAAAGCATCATGCAGTTTTTATACTCTTCACATTGCCAGAAACTATCATTCTTAGAAGCATATAAGGCTCATTTACTTTGAACTGACTGCTGTGTGGTAAAGCTGTAAATATGAAGTACAACTACCTCAGAAATAGAGAGATATTAAAATATTATTAGTGTTTGGTCTTTCCCCCCCCCAAGAATTCTGTTAATTTAGATAAATTAAAATCAGTAGGAGATCTGAGTACAGAACATAAGGGATGCAGAATCAGATTCTCACTAAGCTGGGACAAAAATTAACCTTTGGGAAATGGAGTGGGCAGTTGCTAAAAAGATACAGCCATCTTAGGACACATAATTTTTATGGCATTAACCTTTTCTTCATAGACCAATGCCAATATCCAGCATGCTGAATACGGCTTCTATAGTAACTAGGACAGTATCCAAATTGGATTTAAGCAAATTATTTAGCTTATTAAGCATCTTAATGTCCCGTGCTTAATTCCATTAGGAACATGTAAAAATTCAGTTAAAAAAAAAAAAAAAAAAGCCACCCCACAGAAATTAGAACAGTATCAGACTTGTCCCAGCTGACTTCGGTATTAGTTACACAGCCAAAGTCAACAATAAGCTTAGGAAAACTATGTATGGTGTATTATGTATTACTCTAAAAAAATGCATATCATCCACGCAGGTTTTAATCATGCACTCTCTACTTAGTATCTCAAATGTCTTACAATAATGTTGCAACTAGCAACTCCAGAAACAAGGGTAATGAAAATGAGGAAGCAGCACAGCTTTTGTCATGTAATCTTCCTCAAAGATAGACAAAAATATTGGAAGGAGAAATTTTCATTGCTGTTGATACACAGCAGTTTAATCCTGCACCAGCAGCTGTATCTTACTAGTTTTATGTAATGAATAGATACTTCTACATAATCTTTTCACTTCAGTTTTCAAGAAAAATATCACCAGTGTGGGTGTTTTAAAGAAATACAGAGTAATAAAGCTTATAAACCAATTGGGATAGTTAAAATATACAAGTTCTTAGAAAAGATTTTGTCTAAAAATATCCCACAGAGAAAGTAAAGTTCAACTCCTTGTTCATATCCAATAGGTACAGAACTCATGATGCCCTCCCTTCTTCTAGGATAGCCAGCAGGAGACGTAAACCACAATACACTCACTGAATGCCAGGAATATTTTTCTCCCTGCCTTTCTCATGATCAGGGCTGGAAAAGTCTACATCAGAGAGAACAGCAAAAATTCTGGAAAGCTCTTCAGACTTCAAGACAATGCCAGAAAAAAATTATTCATTAATTAGTTTCCCTCAGATTATAGCTCCCTTGGATCCTGCTGTCCTTGACATCTCCTCTTCCTGCCTTCTTGTGCTTTGATCTATTTCTTCTAAGTAAAACAGGCATTATGAAAAGCGGGAGAAACAGTACCTGCTTCATGTTACTGGCTACTACAATCACATTCAGTACCAGCAGGTAAAGATGAACAAAGAGGGAGAAGTGGCTCAATTCTGCCTTGCCCAGGGTGACTGACACAACCCTTACATGCAGGACATTTACTTGCATCTGGTTCTCTATCATGCGAGTCCTTAAACAATTATCTGCTATAGTGAAATTACTTACTGGGGTGTTACTGGTTTATGAGAGCTAAGCCCAGAAATTGCTTGGGAGGATTACATTACAAAAAAAGAACATTTATTGAATTACAATGCTTTATCCATTTCAAAGCAGTAGCAGCTTTCCAATGCTTGCCTTGTCAGTAGAATACATTAGAAAGTTTCATTAGCACAATTAGTGCTTTTCGTTAGCATTGGTTCACTCTCGCAGTTGCATTGCTCTCAGTGAATGATTAGTGTTGAAATCCTTTTCTCCCTGAATGTTTATCATCCTGTTAGATGTGGTTGGAAATTTAATTTTTCAGGGCATTGTCAAATAAAATGTGTTGCTGTTCTTGAAAATAAAATACTACACAGATAGCCAGGATAGCCTGGGGACTGTTTCTAACAGTGGCCTATTCCTGTCTAGCAATGACAGAAGAGATTTGTATTGTGGCACATATATTTTTTCATTGTAAAGCATTACTAAAATGAATTACAGAAATTACCAACTGAAAGGAACTGTGAAATAATTACTTTCATATAAGGTAATTTCTATCCAAAAGCTATTTAAATGAACAGTGCACTAAATGTAGGCTAGTAAATATATGGCAGTAATATTCACAAGGCTCAGATTCTGAGCAGGTAAACTTTTCTATTTTCACAAAGGAAGGGAAGAATCTGTTGGAACGGGAGACTCACGCAGTTTCTAGAGATGTACTTTCCTGCATGCTCTTTGTCAAATGACTGAAATATTCACCAGGATTTTAAAAGGACCAATAATTATTTTTTTTTCTGTTTTTGGAATGGGGTTAGAGGACAGGCAGTCATTACAATTGCTCTGTTAAAAGATGATCTCTGTAACATCCTGAACAATTTAATGACAAAGACTGCCTAAGCGATTCACTTCCTACTTCAAAGCTCATGTATTTCCTTACAGCAACTTCTTTGTGCCACCTGTTAGGATTGAATTTGTATCTGAAGTCATAATAAGCCAGGAGTAGTTAAGGGGATGAAAGATTAGAAAAAAACAATCCTCTTCCCAATTCAGATGCTCAAAGAAATATGCAGGGCAATATATTTTCCCTAAGTCAAAATGAGTCAAAGGGCTACTTGTAATTGAAGGAACAGCTTTCCACCAAGCAGCAAGCCACGGACAGCCAAAGTCACTGGAAGCCATGGAGTAGGGTATTCACCTACAGTTTATTTATTTATTTTATTTTTTCTATTAAATCTCCATATAACTTCAATTCCATCAAAGACTGTGTGTATTTGATCCAGGTCTGGTATTTTGCATTTATCTAAGGTATTTAAAGCACTGCATTGCTTTAAAACAGTTTTAATTTTCTTACAACATAATTAAAACATAGCTGAATATATTTTTTAATTATAGTTGGTTTTGGGTTTTTTTATTATTATGGTAGAATTGCTATAACAATCTTTATCCTTTCTGTAATTCCTTTCAGGACCTACATTTTCCATTTAAGTGGTCTATGCAGACTTAAGACCTAAATCATGGAGAAGAGACCAACAATACGTAACAGTATTATTAGAAACAAATCTGCATGACACTTTAATATTGCACTTCTCTGTTCATGTGCTGTTTCATTTCATATTGAAGAAAAAAGTTATCAGGCTTCTTACTCCATACCTAACGGGGATTACAAGTCTTAGAATGGGAATAAATACACAAATAAATGAACACCAACAAATAGACTTGGTGAAAGCAGAAGCCACACTCAAGCTCTATTAATCTAAGAGCAGACTCCAGTATACACATCTAGTGTTTCACTTCAGTGCAGTATCTTTAAGGTCCATTGCAAAAAAAAAAAAAAAAACCCAAGAAAACCCCCAAAAAACACCATACAAAAAAAAATCAAAAGTTACACATTAAAAAAATATTTTGAGAGTTATGAATTTAAATAAAGATTGTTTGATAAGTTGAAATTTTGAAGGCTGGCTATTTTGATGGGAGATGTGAAATGCTTTTTAATGACTTCCTTGTTGGCTTTCCAGCATCACCACAAATTCATACAACTGCAGTTCAGTCATTCATGTGCAACTAGTTTCTCCATCCCATGCTAAATGCCTTACTGGCCAGTTTTTAAGACTATTGACAAGCTACTTAGATACTGGAAACAGAAAAAAAAAAGAAAAAAGAGAAGAAAATGGTAGGCTAAGAAAATTACACAAGAGAGACATTATAAATAATGTCCTTCTTAGGCAGAAAATAAATCCTTAGAACTCAAAGGGTGAAGGAGAAACTAAGATTGACCTCCTACTGTTGAATCAGCTGTAAATTGTCTGAGTCATCTTGATTCTCAGCTATGAGAAAGCTCACAATTCAATGGAGAATAAATTGCATAAAGAGCTCTGCAGAGTGCATAACCAAGGCAGAGAGAAATGTCAGCCAGGATCTCCTGAGAAGCATGACAAAAAGCCATTGTTGTATTGCTACAAAACATATCCCCAACAAAAACTAAAAAAGGACAAAGCCTATCAGCATAGTTAAGCACAGTTCAGAGCTCTATGCTAAGAAGTCAGAAGTCCTTTGCACATTAAGGTAAACTTTTCACAAAATTTAGATAGGTAGTTGATGAATGTAACTCTGAAGTATCTGAAGTACATAGAAGTCAGTATTTTCACAGGCACATATATTAATGGATCTGCCTACTGCCAGAGTTATTTTTTTATATATATATAATATATGCTATATATTATATATGTATTACTATGTATTGCTATATATATATAGAGTAATATTCTAATTCCTGCATTCAAAACAGTTAAGTTTAGTAATTTCTAAAAATTAATACTAGGTGAAAGAATTATACCTTCTCTAGATAAATGCACTCCAGGGAGTATATTTATATGCACAAGTGGAAAAAAGGAAAACCAGAAAAATGGCATAAAATAGGTTGCTTGAATAGCACCACTTAATGCTTTTAGTAGGACAATGCCCAAGCCTAAAACTGCAAAAGTGTGCAAGATTAGCAAAAGTTTGCATCTGGTGTTACTAAGTAGTTACAAGATTAATACAGTTAGATTGAAGGTAGTTAAGACTGAGTCCAGCAGGCATTTTTGACAGCTAAGTGCCATGTCTAAAATATCTCCATTAAAGAGACATAGCTAAGGTTACCTCACAGCTGTTACCTGGACAGCTGTTTTCAGCATACATGTTAGAAAAAGCTACTTCACTAAACAACAAATGAGTTAAAACATCTCAAAGAAAGCAGAAATAAATCAGATTTTGCATAAGAAAGGACAAGGTAGGACAAACTTAGGTCAAAGGAAAATTGAACAATACTCTTGGACAATAATTGGCCTTTGGAATCTAAATTTATGGTCTGTCATAATAGCTTCATGAGTTGGTACTGATGGAGAAACTAACTTCTGATATTGCATGGCTTTGAGGAGATTAATCTTAGAACCTGCTGCTTCTTTAATGGAAAAGGTACTAGCAGGAAAACAATAAACAAGTAAGTGCAGCCATACCATAAAAATTCAGTGACTGATACAGTAAAGTATAAAGAGACTGCATAAATGATGCCTTGAACCAGCAGAAGCTCTTGACAGCAACAGCATATAACAGATGCTTGCCCAGCTCAAGTTGTGCCATGCAGATTCAAGTCTTATAGAATTTACATTTTTTCTTCCAGCTTGGGTAGTCAGATACAAACTCCTAGCTCCATCCACTAGGATCAACAGATAAAAAGAGGTTCATCTCTTTGAATTAGACTAATGAAACTATCTGGAACAGATGACAGAATACTCAGGTGCATCTTTTCTATCATTTGTGAATTGGAGAGGACAGAGGTTTTCAGAAAGGTTGACAAGTAGTAGCTTGCAAGGCTGTTCTGTAGAGAAAAGCTGACATTTTGAAAGGTATAGAGCTTAGCATCACCAGAATGAAGTCTACAGAGACCCTGGTTTTCTTAGCACCGAAAGTTTCTGTACATTTTACCCGTTTAGATAATTTCTGCCCCAAGGTTAGAAATAAGTTAAGAAAAAAATTCCACTAACTATTGCTAGAAAGGCCAAGGGTGCAGAAACTAGATCTACCAAATAAATTATCTCCTGATGCAACATCACTGCTTAGCAGAGTTGAGCCTATGCTTGAGAGCAAGCTCTGAGAAGTACAGAAAACCTTATTCTGCCTTATTGCAAGAGCAAAACTACTCTTAGCATTCCCCTAATGTAAATCACTCTGATGTACACCTTTTCTATTGCTCCTAACCTGCAGGCTACTCATGAAAAAGTCGTGTTTTTCTGAAGACAGTGAAATAGAACCTGACATGTGTGTAACTATTCCCTGCTGTAACTTCCAACAAGCACCCTCACATCTCCTCCAGGGCTAAGGTACTTACTGACCTTCATATAGGTTTAGCTGTGCTGTCCCATGCTGTGCTGCCCCTGCTCACCCCCCAACCAGGAGTGCCGGGCCAAGGCCTGGCTGAGGGCTAAGCCCCTGCTTCCCAGGTGCTGTAGGCATCAGAAGAAAGTGCTGCCAGGAGAACACCAGTGGCAGGGAGAACAGCAGCATCTCAGACGCACTTCTCTGAGAAGCAAGCTAGTACTTGCGTACAGTCCTGTGTCATACCCTGTATCCCATTTATGTCTGCTCAAATTCTTTAATACTCAAGTCAATAAAGGCTGACAGATTTCCAGGAAAGTGGATTTTTTCTGTGTCCCATGCAAAATAAACTCTTGAAATACAGGCTGGCAAAGTGACACACTGTGCCTCTGCAAATAAACACTTTCTCTGACAAATAGCCCAGTCCTATAAACTTTGCAGATACATCAGGTCTCTATGGCAATCACCATCAAATGACAGTCACCACTACTGCCACTGGCACCTCATGGGTTCTATTCCTTTTTATCAGCACAGGGGACTTGGTTTTGTGGCTGTATGGCTGCAGATACTTGAACTCTTACCTGATACCTTCCTTTGCTTCCCAGCTGCAGCCTAAGGGTAAGCACAATTGTTGCCTTATCATGTGTTTTATGTATGTGAGTGGGATAATTTCTTCTGCTGGAGAAGTGAGGAACATACAATGAGGCTTTTAAAGAAAGGCTGAGAAAGCTCACAGACCTTTTAATCACCCAAATACATAAACCCAGGTGCTCAAATATTGCATACTTCTCTTATCCAGTTGCTTTAAAAAAAGAATTACAGCTGTTACAACATTAGGATCACCTTTTGATCCTGGAGAACAATGATAATGTTGTCTTCCATCTCTGCATCTTATCAAATGTGGGTGTAGAATTGTTATTCAGATTTTAGAAATAACAAGCCAGAAGTTGTATAAGGCTAAGCGATTCCTCCCAACATTCAGGAATAGAAATCATGTCTCCAGAACCCCATCTACAGCTCTAGCTGCTCTGCACTGTCTCCCTAATGACTTCTATGACATAAACTTACAAAATAGTATCATGACATCATCAGAGTTTTGGAGCCCCTAATGCCATTAGATTTGATGATATACAAGTCATGCATCTTGATGCTGTCTCAGTGTGACATATGACAAGAAAGAAAAGCCAGTGGATCTGCAGTGATTTGTGTCACAGTGGGTCACAAACAGTGCTTGAAAACAGTGAACATAAATTGCCAAGTTACAAAACTAACTGAAATGATGTGACAGAAATAATTCCAGACAATGAAGCAATTTTCTATCAACATGGAAGCAACTTCCAAAATGTGCTCATAAAAACCACACTTTTATTTAAAAGGCAGAGAAGAAAGACCCCATGGAGGATGAAAAATTCTTCGGGAAAGGTCACTTAGGTCATAATATTTACACCTTAAAAAACTTTTCCTTGGCATGTTGCTATATTCGCCCTCAATTTATGACATCCTCCACTGACCATTTATCAGATGTTTCTAAATGTATCACAGGAGGATCTAAGCACCCTACAGCAACCAAAGCACTGGTTTCCCAGTACTGGTGTGAGGTAAGGAGATGGGTACCAAGACACAGAGTCTAGGAACTAAATCCACAGTTTAGTGGATTTAGTGTTAGGGGTGTCTTAATGGTCCTCAACTTTTACTTCTTAAGTCCCATATTAAGCACTACTGAAACCCCCATAACAACTGCTACCAAACAGATTGCCTAAAATCCAGGCATAGCAATGCCCGATTGCCTCTGCAGTAAGGCCCAAGCAGCATGTTCAGTACGGCACATGAAGTCTGTGGTTGAGCAGAAAATTGAATGCAAATCCCCCACACTCCCTCAGCCTGAGCAATGTTTATCTGAAGATGTTCTACTTTGATCTGCAGTCCACAGAATCCAATGATAACAGTGTACACAAGTAAGTCAGGAAAGACTATGCTCAAAATATAGCTTGATTATCTCCCTCAGGCTCCCTCATACCAAATCAGCTGGCAACCCTGGAAGAACCATCAGGATTTTTCATTATAATTAGCATGCATTAAAAGATAAGCAAAATGGTGCCTGAATTTTAACCATGCTCCAAATGTTTTGGATGTAGAAATGCCTTAAGAGAATTGGAGCAAAACCTCTGCCGATATAAATCACAAAATCATTAAGGTTGGAAAAGACCTTTAAGGTCGTCAAGTCCAACCATCAATGGACTTTCGATGGGCACAACCACCCCAAACTGAATTACCAGTGTAAAACCTGCCCTATGAAGAAGTTACATTCTCCTTCACACCAATATTTTATTGGGTTCCACAAGATATATATTGCCACATCATTTGTATTAAAGTCAGGTATTTGTCACACTATAGTTTGGTCCTTTCTCTAGAAGTGAGCTTACACCTAGCCGGAAATGGGACATTTCCATACCACAGGCCTTGTGTGACTGCAATGTAGTGTGCTTACACCTAAATGCTAGCACAAGATTTACTACAGGGACTAAAGGGCTGCACCTGCCAGCCTCACACACTCAAGTGCAATGAGTGTGCCCCGGGCCACACACACAGTTATGGCTGTGCAGCATCCTTGTCCATACCCCTCTGGATCTAACCCTGGCTAAGATAACTTCAGCATAATTAGGTTAACAGTGGGGGTATAGCCACAGCAGCCAGGCACTCCAAAATCCCTGCAGGTGGCAAAGTTGTGCTGCGTTCATGGTGGGGCTGAAGTGAGCCACCTTAAAATCACATCAAATAAATACATCTATGCCATACTGCAGCTGCAGCTCCAGCTCCACTGTAGGGCAGACATACCTGCCGTCAGTTCTGCTATGAGCATGATCTACAAGCATCAGAGTAAAGAAAAGGAATTGTTTATAGTGCCTCAGCAAGAACAGTCTCAAAAATAAAAGCAAAAGAAACGCAAACTGGTTTAGATGGTGCTTAAGTTACTCAGCACGCATTATTCCAAAATGTCTCCTGTTCCTGACAGACTGAACAACCTTCAACAACTGTTCCACTTTCTGTTCCACTGCTCCCTATCTTTAAAATTAAAATAATGGTATTTACTCTCAAATGTAAGGTGGTTTAAGATTGATGAGTGAAAAGAATTCTAGACTGATGGGAGGATTATTATCAAGATTTAACCACCAACATCTATATGGGTCCAGCTCAGAGGTACTTCACTCTCCTGGATTCTGGCACTTCAGAATATCACATCTGCTTAAAATGAAATTGCAGGCATAGGGACCCCCCTTCATTCCCTCTCATGAAAGAACAGGGGGAAAAAATACAGTATGGGGACAGAAATTTAATTCACAGGTGCCATAAGTGATTGCCAACTAGCAGATAGTAGTCCATGTTGAGATAAACATAAATATGTTAGTATAATATAAATCTGTTGCTGCTGAGCATTTTCTTAAAAAATACACCCAAGTACTTAGCAATGTATTTACAGTATGTTCTTACCTCAACTAGTATGAAGCATGGTAGTGTCACATAGCTTCTCCGAGACTGATGCCTACTGTTCGAAATCATTTTCACCTGTGAAGTAAGCAAAGTATATTGTGTCCATCTGTAAGAAGCTAGCATCGTTTAGAATAATGTACCCACTTCAAACTATAGAAGGCCCACTTAAAACAGAAATTTGTACCAAAGTAATGCTGAGAATTACATGTGCATGCCTTTATTCCAGTATGAAAGAGCTTCAAGTTAATTTAGATTTTATTATTTTGTTAAATTGATTCCAGCCATTCTTGTTCCAAATAACACTATCTATACAAAGATTTGTACTTAAAATTGTTCTAATTATATGCCTGCATACTTGAACAAAACAAATCCTTTATCTTTTTTCAGCAGAGCTTTCCTAATTCTATTGACTTCAAAGAAACTCGAGCATGTTCTTAAAGTTTATATTAGAGGGCTTTGCTGAAGGGGCATTAGTTGGAGGCCTAAAAGTTTTCAAAACTAAAATTTTAATCTACCAGGCTTCTACAGAAGATTGTCTTGCAATCACAGTACAGTAGATTTCTGGTTTTGAAGGATCCACAGAATATTTATTCTCAACGCCACAGCCACAAAAACTTTCCTAGTGTCTTGCAAGAAAATTAAGATCTGTTGTTAAAAATAAAAAATAATTTAAAAAAGGCAATAACTACCTTGAAGAAAAACCCGCACCACTAATCTCTGCCATAGGAAAAGAAGAGCAGAAAACAACACACTGTGGATGTAATGACCCTAGGAATCAGCCCATGACTGGAATAGTAAATTGACTAAAATCTCCAGAGGAGTTAGCATTTCCAAGAATTGGAAATCTTCTAAATGCTGGGCAGCTCCTCTACATTGCTCTCTTCTTTCTTAAAAAAACAAACAAACAAACTCTATTGCTTTGATTATTCACTTTTTAAAACTCTAGTTTTAAAAGCTTCTCTCTAGACTCTGCATAAATGATACTGAAATAGTCCCTTAGAACTCGTCTGTTTTTCTCAGTTGCACCCCTTACTCTTCTTCATTTCTGTCTCACCATTCACTCCTTTTTCATTTTCTCTCCTTCCAGTCTCCCTGCGTTCGCCCCTCCAGTTTCTCTTTATTCTTTTCACATACTCCTTTTCCCTCATTCAGCTTCTCTCATGTAGCACATCTTCCAACATCTTGCATCTCCTTGTCTCTCTCTTCCATGGCCTCCCAAATCCATCTTTGATTCCTTCCTCTGATGCTTTAGTAAGCTGCATCTGGCTCTTCTCTTTCCCCCTCCCATGCCCTGCCTGTGCATGTGCATATTTCATATAGGGCTTGGGGCTGAACAGTCCAGGAAGCAGCACACTAAAGAGAGGAGAAAGCAGATGCTTCCAAGCAGTATCGGAAAAACAAACTCTGCTATGTGTGTGTGCAGCCTGGCTCCCAGCAATGCACTGAGCATCTCTGATGCTCTCTTCCCCTCGTGAAGGCGGCTGAGGGAGTCTGACACCGTGCCTCCCTCCCCTTCTGAGTCAGTTAGCAGAAACGTGGAAACAGAGCTGTTGCTCTGTTCAGTGAGACTTGTGCCTGCACCAGCTGGGGTCTCCCTGGGAGCTATGAGCTTTTCAGCTGGGACCCTGTCACTCTGGGCATTTTTAGCCCAGTCTTTGGTGCCATATCACATATAGCAGTGGTTATCTGCATTCAGCTTGTGTTTATCCAAAGCAATGAACAAGAAAATGCTTCATAAGCGAGCAGTATGGCATATGGTCTTGAAATCTCTCTCAGATTGTTGAAGTCTGAACTTATTTATCAAACAAATAGAAAATGGTGTCTCTGCTGTGGATCAATTTACTTGTATGCATCCAGGGCCAAACTCTGCTGTTCATATTCCATTCAGATCCTCACTCAGGCAAGAGTTCCAGAGACTCCTTGACACTCTGTTATATGGTTACATAATATAACCATTAATATTGCATACGGAGATGTGCATGCATAGCTACTGCACATTGGGACTATAGGCTCGGCTCATTAAAGAGACACCAACATAGCGGTTATTTATTATTTATTGAGTGCTAACAGTACATTGAAGAAAAGAGAACAAGCCCTGAGCATTAAGGAGCAATACATGGCTGCTCTTCAGCTGTTACCGCAAGAAAAAAAAGGCCTAAGATTCGTCTTCTCCACTACAGCATCAAAGCAGAGACATATTCTTGCTAATGTTGCATAATCACTACAAGTAGGTGTCTGCCAATGCCTAAAGCTCTCAGTACACCAAAATGGTGATGAACTGTAAAGCCTGAAGTGTGTCCCAGAATTTCCTTTTCCATAACACGGAGATGGACACTGGTTGGAGCCTGGAACACCCTTTACACAGGATGAACACATATCATATGTGAAATTGCCTTTCCAGATGTTGCTGCTATGAGTTTGGAGGAAGATGAGTGAGCCTGAATGAGGCATCAAGAACCCATCTGTGAGGGCATGGCTGAAATGCTACAAGCATTCCTATAAAAAGCTCTTGGTAAGGAACTAGTTTTGGTTTAGTAATATGAAGTCTTTTTACATAACTAGTCACTAGGCAGCCTATGAAACAGTTTCTCTGGCAGTACCCCGCTGTATGCATTAGGCAGCCTGCCTCCCTCCAGCTGCTGCTCTGGGGATATGCCTAATAGCAGCCTACAGGATCACTCTCCAGACAAGTCTACCCGTGCCAAATGTCATCACCAGTCTGCCTCACTGCTAGACTAGGGAGTCATGTTCACATCTGTGCTCTGCTTTTTGTGAAGAAAGATTGCAAGCCTACACCTCCAGGAGGAGCTCTGGACAGCAGTGTCTGACCGAGAAGCGGCTCAGAATGTCGGCTGGTTATGAGCCACAGGTAGATTTTACGCTTGGCAGCTGTAGGCTGAACATCCTCAGTTTATACAGTTGTCGCAAACATGCTCTTAGTGTTTCTGACCCCATTTGGATCAAAATCCATTCAATTTATAAGAAGCCTCAGCACCTCTCCTCAACATGAGAGAATTGCATTCATGTTTCTAGGGCTGGGTTTTTTTTAACTTTTAGCTATTGTGTAAAAGGGGTAGGAGTTTGACAGAAAGACCATGGCCAAAACAGAAGAATATTTTTACAAAAAGCAGTCATCACCCTGCATTTTGCCTGGAAATCAATTCTATAGGTGACTTTTAGGCATGCCTGCTGACTCAGGTACTTCAGGTTCACAGGGAGACCTCCTCTTTGGATGTGAGATCAGCAATGAGCTCTTGGAAACTCTAAACAACTTTTAATGTAAAAAATTAAGATGCCTAGAGTTTAAGCACTTCCCACATTATTCAGAAACAGAGAGGAAGTACTTGGGCTCACAGCCTGAATATGACTCTAAGCAATTTATTTAATACCACATTTCTGCCAGAAAATGAACTCAAATATCCTTAGTTCTGAAAGGGAGTCCCTTAATCTTCTTGCTATTTTACCACTTGTATTATCCACAGTTGCCATTTGTATGACCATCTTCTGGCATGTCCCCTTTTTGGTGAAAGCCAGCAGGAAGGCAATTTGAGAGCCTGGTGCTGCCCATCTTCCATAGCTTGTTATGCAAGTGCCAAGCAGATCTAAGACACTGCTGTATAATTACAAGATGTCTGTTCCATCACAGGTTTCCCTGTAACTTTGGATTCAGCTAAAAATACAAATATTCTATTTCATTTGTCTCTTTCCATTTATGGGTGAAGTTCACCTACACCAAGGAAAAAGTACCTATCAATAATTCAGGAGATGTAAAGTTCAGATGCTCTGAACTAAAAAAAAAAAAAAATCTACTAAAAAGCAAATAAAGCTCACTAGAACTATCTGTAACACTTATACTCCCCAGTGTGGTAAAAATGTAGTGGCTTGCCAGAAGGTAAACAGAGAACATGTCTGGGGAATGTTGAATTTGTCAAGAAAACAGGAAAATAAGGTCACTGTGCTATGAAGAAAACAAATCTTCATGGGAGGAAACCATTTTTACATGCCAAATTTATATAGTCTTCATAGAGGTAATGGAGAATGGAGAAGATAATGACATTTTAATGAAGAAAAAGAGAAAAAAAGGCAATTAAAATACTTTCCTCTGTGATACTGACATTTTTATCTATAATTTTGTATGATTTGTATCCATCTATTTATCATCAGTATCTATTCATAAGGAGGGCAAACGTGCTCCATGAATGTAAAGCATGAAAGCTTAGAGTTTGTGGGCTAAAGGATATATACAGTCTGATCAATTTTCCAAGATGAACCAGCTGGGGAGTCCCTGGAAGATCCAGATTCTCTTCCCAGGTTGACAATCAACACACTGAAACACACAAATTGGTCTGGGCATGGCAGGAGATGCCTGGGGAAGCCTTCAGAACAGTCCAAAATTCCCACCTAGGTAGTTCCTGTACCAATTAATCAAACAGCTGTGAAGGTGGCTAAGAATTCAGTCAACCACTTTGTCTCCAATTAGTCCATCTTTTCAAATTGTCCACTATGTTGTCTCTGCAGATGGCCAGACTCAGAGCTCCTGCACCACCCAGTGGACTTGCCTTGATGAGGACAAAAGCACAGTCCTGATATCCAGCTACACAAGAATTATAGTCATGGTGCAAACTTGAGGAGTTTCATATTTAGAACTTAAATTTCATAGCTCTTGTCACTGCTGAATTTCATTGGGGTGAAAAAGCCACTTTTTAAAGTTAATTTTTACAGTAGTTGATACTCATGGAAAATACTGTTAGTAAAGATTTCCCTTTTTATTTTTACCTATGCTCCAGCTACCTCTCTGTTCCATGCATATGCACCGAGACAGCTTCTTTTTCAAACTCTACTCAGGTTTTCACAGATAATGAAATCTCTGTTCTTATATCAGGAAGAATTCTTACACAATCTGAAGCTGACAAAAATCAGCTTTAGCTGATTTTTTAGCTTCTCTAAGGCTAAGAAAAATCATCAGGGAAAAATATTGTAATACGCTGAACCATATTCATGGTGAAAGTACTGAAATGTACATCCAGCGCAATCTTTAGAAGAACCCAGTTCATTAGGTTTTCCACATTTTCACACTATTCTTCCTCTTCCCCCAAGAGGATTTCTCTTACATTTTAAGCTTTGGTGCTGCAGTAATTAAAAGTCTCTCTTCCCTGATCCTGATATTAGTGTTGATCTTGGGGTGCAAGGAGAGAGGACAGACAAAGCAATGGGAAGCTAACTTTAACTCTATGAACAGCAAATGAGCGCTTTTATATAACTGACAGAATAGAGATGAGCCTGGTATCTAACGTAACCTGAATATCAAACCAAACTACAGAATATCAAAGAACTCACCTTCAGATAGGAGTGATAAAATGCAGAATTTCATACACTAATATCTATACCTTTTTCATGTAAAATGCTAGGGAGTTTGTTCTCAGCCAAATATGTGACATTGTTCCAAAGTGCTTTTCTCCTGTGAAAACACTGTAAAATGAAGAAATGGGAATGATGATCCTTTCTGGCTCCAGATCTGCCAGAGTAAGGAAAGAAATACACAAGAGCCAATTCTCCCCGACAGGAGAGAGAACATACCACTTACATACATAACAAGAAAAGGGAACAGGGATAACACAGCTCACACTGATGGTAAAGATGCTGGGGGAGAAATTGCTATTTAAGATAACCTGGACACAGGTCATACAGATCAAAGTCAGCATTTTCATGTATATTCAAAAGCAAAGTGTGAAGCCAGTGAAATCTAAACTATGCAAGAATAGGCTGCTATCAGATGAAAAACACATGAGAGAAGAACTATTGCAAATCACTCTGACGAGAGCAGGAAAAGACACTCTTGGATGCTTTTGCTACCTGAAAATTCATGAGTGCCACTAACTGGTGAACCTCAGTAATAAACTCAGATGCTCTTTCCCTCTGAAGCCCAGGGCAATTACTCGCTTTGCCACTTCCTCCGAATAACCTTCCACCTCACAAGTGTATTAATCCATAGCCAACAAGGTCCCTGTAGCATCTGCCAGACTGTCAGTGATTGCCAACGGACAGCAACATCTAGGTCAAGAGTAAATGAAATGTGGAAGACAATGCTATCAGCAGATTGGAGGCAGTGCAACATATACCAATACAGTATTTTCCTCAGTGATTTTCACATGTTGCACAAATGTCTCTTGTTTCTTCATTCTTCTGGTAAGTGTACATTTGTGATGATCTTGAGAGCTAAACTGTGCTCTCCTGTCTTGAAATAAAATAAAATGACTTTTTAAAAAATTGTGAAACTGTTGAAATGGCATTGAGAGACAATCTTATTACCATGAAAGAAGAAAGCTAGGAACCAGAGAAACTATATTCCTCTCTTTCTTAGATTACTCATTATCTGAAGATTAACATTAGAAGGACCTGGAAGCCTGTCAAACACAAAATCAAAAGCTCCCACAGGAGTTCAAATAGTAAAAAGTGTTATCAGCAAGAGAAGGATTCACTGGATTATGTTTGTAGTGACAGGATTAAGTTTTGCCCAACAAGCTGCATTATCAGAAATAACAAGGTCATTTCTATATTAAGATGATGAGGGAAGAATGCACTTATTTTGCAAGCAGGGAAATTAGTATGGGATTAACCAAAAAAAGAATTTCATAAAATTACTTCATTTGTGAAATCAAGGCAAATCTTAATCCTATAACATTGTGCTTAAAAAAAGACCCACTAGAGTGAAGGAGCAAAATCCTGGTGCTGACATGAAATTCCATCCAACACAGATGTGACAATGACCCTCTACTGTAACAACAGGAAGCTCTTGCCACAGAAGGCACCTACAGAGACAACTTCCGACAGTCAGGCAGCTGATTGTGGGCATCTCTGCAGAGATACTCACTAAAATAGTTAGTACAGTGTAATTCTGGAATAATTCCCCATATAGATCTTGAAATAGCTTACTGTCTTCATTTTTCTCTCTGTTTTAGAATCAAAATATTCAAATATGTGGAATGCTTTAAACAGCTAGTCGTAGTCTGCAGCTTGCTCTGAAGTCAGGAATGGATTTGCCAGGCAAGGCAAAATCAGCTGCAGCTCTCTGTGTATTACCAATGGCCAGTGAGATATGAATGACATGGGCCACACAATGAAGTAGCAATATTGGGTCTGTTTTAAACACAATGTAACCAACTCTTGAGTCCTGAACAAATAATTCACAAATTAAACATAATTATGTGAATTTAAACTTTTTTTCTAGTTACACACTGATGACACTAGAATTACTGCTGCCGAGACTCCCTCACGGTCAAGACTGGTAGTGCTGTGGAGGCAGTGGGTGAGTCAAGCTTGCTTGATGCATCCATGATTATACCTACATATGGTAAGCATCTTTTGTCCCCCAGTTTGGCCGTTTTAACAGTACTAGAAGAAAAGAAGATAAATACTTCCCAGGTGTCAAACATTTTGCAGTGACACAAGGATGGTGAAGCTCCTGAGTCCTGAATCCCTGACCCAGATCTGCAGTCATTTTCACTAGTGGCCATAATTTAGACTTCTGATAATTTTTTCTATCCCTGGTCTCAAGCTTCATCTCTTTAGTCCTGTCTTTTTAATGAGAAACTTCCTTCCCACGCTTGGGTTGTAGTGAGTTGCAGCTTTCCTTTGCCACTCAGTTTTAGTAACTTTGTGGTAATTTTTTTTTTCCCGACAAGACCTCCTTCTGTAGCTGATGTTCTTGCCCATTTATGTCATAGTCCAGATATAGTACAGATTTTTCTCTACTACTTTTCCTATAGTTCATCTCTCAGCTGAAACTTTGGAGCAGGAGGGTACAGCAATTCTACCACAAATACCTAGCAGCACAAACAACTTCTTAGATGTGAATGGCTGCAGGCTAGTGGTGTTATTAATACCTGAAGATAACCTCATCTTTGTGGCTGTCAAGCATAACTTGGGTATAATAAATGTACAAAATAATGTACAAAAAAATGTACAAAATAAATGTACAAAAATATGGCCAGCCACACTTCTCTATTCACTTTCTAGTTTGCCATATAGGATCTGCAGGGATATATGTGCCTTGCTTATTTCGGCTCTGGGACTGATCAGTCACAGTCACTACCAAGTGTGCGGAGTCAGTCCACCGTAAGTGATGGACATTGACCTATCTGTCATATAGCTTCATCTGGAATCAGATGTGAAACAACTGCCTATAAAACCTACACAGCTGATTAATGTAATTTCTGTGTGTCTCATTAACAGTATTACCAGAACAAAATAGTAACAGAGTGAAGTCATATTGTGATTTCCTCAAATTTATTCAGTATTGACAATTAGTTTATGATTTTGAAATTCTCATTATTGCCAAATATCAAAATTTTGAGTTATGCTGATTAGTTTTGAGTAGATGTAAATATCACACATTATTGTTTCTGTTACAAGGATCAATTCCACCTTGTATTAATTAAAAGTTAGCTTACACGCCAGCCTGTGAAATTTGCTATTTCTAAATATTATTTGCCAGAAAAAAAATCAACTGCTCTAATGTTCACCAAAAGTATATACAAAGAAGAAGCAGAAGTCACTACAGTCACATGTATAACAAAACTAATTTGTACTTAAATAATAGCTGCAGATCAAGTTGTCTTGGAACTGCTGATCTGCAGAATTCCTAATGGTGATTTTTGGGAAGCTGGGCTGAACACACTGTAATGGTTTTCTTCTCAGCCTTTAGCTGCTACTTTTCTTTAAACTGTGTCTTAAAATACATTAAGTACTTTCCTCATGTGACTATCTAAGCAAATTCTGTACTGCCAAACAGATGTGATTCAACTACAGGTGGGAGCAGGTATGGTTCTTCTTTTTCAAAATCAAAGTAGTGCACCGTGTCACCAGTGTAAGAGTATCTATGACGCTGCAACAATCTGTTTATCAATTATTTGTCATTTAGACAAATTTGATGGAAGCTGGCATGTATGAATCTTAGATGCTATTTGTTCGAATTCCACTTACTTGTTCTATTTCCTTCTGGCCAAATAAACTCAGTTCATTTCAGCTCACGTAAGACTAAAACCTGTCATTATTTCTGCCGAGATAAAATTCACTGACAGTTCTCAGCTTCTGCATGACCTAATTCGTGCATAATAATATGTGTAAAAAGCCACAATTAAACTTCACAGAACTTAAGCATGATAATAATCTTTATACTTCATTAAAACAGTAATGACTTAAAATTTTACTGCATAATTTTAAAGTTCCCAGTTAGCTTATGTATATTTTTTTCTTCTTAATCTCTCTTCACTAAAAAAATCACAGTTAATATCTTAAAGAAAAAAAGAAAGAATGTGATTTTTTTTTTCACAGGGGATATTTAAGTACAGACCTGTAAGTGAACATGTATGAGTTGATTGGCTGTGTTCTGGGCTTGCCTGAATACCAAAACATTAGTGGCCACCTAAGTACATATGCTGAATCCCAGACTCCTCAAATAAATGTACAGATTTCAAAATAAAAGTGAAATAGGACTTCTATGCTGTGTTTGCATTTTTTAGTGACAAATTATCCCAGGCAACTGGGATACTTCACAAAGGGTGGGTGCGAACTGCAGGATTTGCTATCTACTAAATAACAGTATGTTCACAGGAGTATATAGCCATACTGTAACTTAAGGCCAAGTAAACAGAAAATATAGCCTTAGCATGGTTCATCACAAACAGTTTGTGCTGTGGATCTATCCATGAAAGATTCATTTTCTAAATATGTCATTGCAGCCAGGGATTCAGAAGTAGAACGCTTCCATCTGGCAACAGATGGTCAAGATGCATCTTATTTGTAGGAGAGTCTTCTGCTAAAAGTACTAGTCCCATCTGTATAATCAGATAAGCAGCTTCTTTCTAGTATTACTGACATGAGAAACGACACCGGTACTGTATCTCACAAGACCAGTGAATCCTGTATACACACACCACATCCCTGCTTGAGCATTAAGCATCCTTCTGTGTATCACATCCACTTCTGCATTTCACTCCTAACTTTATAGTTGATAACGTGCATGTTACATATGTAACACCTGGGTGGTTTCCCTAACATGCTAGTTCGTGCTCTGAGTCTATGCAGCATTCAATCACGTTGTGATGAGTTTATCAGTAGCTGTTCTTACCGACTAGCCTTCCTAGTCGCATTTGCCAAGGGTTTGCAAAGTCATTCCCTCAGACTGAACCTACTGCATTGTTTTTAATCACTCATGCACAAGGCGGCACTATCTGTGGGAGTAACAGATGGCTGCTAACAAAGTCGGTTTATCCTATTTCCTCCCTTGACATCCCAGATATGTGTTGCCCATTGCTGGCTTTCTTTAAAGGTTTTGGGAACAATATTCCAAAGCTCAGCACATCCTAACCAACCATTTAATATTTACTCTTTGTAGAATTCCAACAGATTCTGTTTCACGATAACTAGAAAAAAATGGTTACTTTCACTAAATGACTTGTTCCTTAGGAGTGGTTCACTCAGCTCTAAGAAAAAGGGCTCAACCATCAGCTCTAGGGGAGAGTTATGAATCATCACATAAGAAAATTCAGCTCTCCCATTTTTATGTGATACGGTAAACAAGAAAAGCACTGCAGAATTAATTCAGTGCTTGCTTTGGTCACAGAATCTGAACGACTGTTGCCATGGGTACACAGAATCAAGTTTTTAAAGAGGATTTAAGGACATGACAGAGGAGAAAAGACAGCATAGAAGATTCAAGAACTGTACATCGCTGAAGAAAATGAGAATCTGAAACACAGAGACCCAGAAAAGAAAAGTAGCCATTCATGCCATGAAACTGAAAGATCAAGGTGGAGAAATAAAACGAAGAAAGTGTCAGACACACCAAGGGGGAAAGAAGAGCAGCTAGCTCTGTAAGATGAGAGGAAGGTGCAATGAAATTAAGCAGGGACTGGATCATGGGGACAATGAATTGCATTACATAGAAGACCGTAACAGAGATCACAAAACGACAAAAATAATGGATAAAGAAATAACAAATGAGGGATAAGGAAGAAACAGATTTAAAAAATGAAAAACAGATGTGTATGGATGATTGGGGATTTTCATTAAAGAGTCAATGAGCAAGTCATCAGAACTGATCTGGAGGAAAGATATGTGGTATGTCAGGAGCAAGAATACATGCTGTCCTGAACCTCAAAAAGTCATAATGGGAGAACAGAAGAATCCACTAATCCTACTTCATGCTGAAAAATGTCATTGCATGACAGTGGCAATTCCATCAAGATGCAATTCCATCAAGAACAGGATCAAAGAGCTGCCAGGTGGGAAAGACTGGCTTACCTGGTCTTCAGTGGAATTCTTATAGCCCCAAGAGAAGGAGCATGTATGAAATGCAAGACTAAATAAAATGGGAGATGACTCAGTGACTGATCTTAGAAGGAAGGTTTTAGGTTGCTTGGCCACTCAATAGAGGACTTTTTTCTAAAGGGAGGACATTTTAAGGAAGGGACAGTAAGGGAAAACAAAAGACAATATTAAAGAAAACATTAGGTGAGTCAGTGACATAGCTGCAGAAATCTGGCCCTTAAAAAAAGGTAGTTAAAAAAAAAAAGACAGTAGGCAACACCTGAAATGTATGTGCATAAAGGAAAAGAACTTCTAGAGGGAAAGCATATTGAAATAGCAGTTGTGACAAGGATACCAGCATCAAAAAGAACTTGCTTGCCAGGAAAGAGATATAAACCTAAATAAAGTGAGATATCATTTCACAGTAGAGATGTGACAGGCTATAAAGAAATAAGAAGGGCTACTGTGGATGAAACAGAATCCAGGTGGATCAAAATCAGTGTGTAAAGGCAGTCCTACTGTGTAGTGTCAAAAGTGTGGGATCACCACAACTGCCTGGTTGGATCTTTGTTTTGAGATCAGTTGCAGAAAATGTCCATGTAAGTGTTCTTATCTCAAGGCACTTACTAGAAAATACAGGGTTACCTGCTCTTCAGTGAAAACTTAGCTCCAGCATAGTTTTCAGCTTGAGAAGCACAGTCTGACCTTTCTTTTTCTTGCTATTATAGTGTTAAGAAATTAATCACTACGAAAAGAAATGTATTATTTCAGAAAAGCTTTTAGTTTTGCATTCTTGTGGAAGCTAAAGAAAGGGCTCCCAGAAGAGTTTAGATTCACTTATTGAGGACTTGATCAGATTTTAAACGTGATGATCCAGATGAACTTTCAGATTATAAATCACTAAATTCAGGATGTCTTTTCAGGAGAAGGATTATTAAGACATATTCTCTATTTCTTCTACTTTTTCCTTAAGCATCCTTTAACGGTCACAGTCGGAAGCAGGAGACAGGCTAGATGGCCCACTGTTCTAACTCTCTGTGCATGTGCTATAAGTTCGAGATTGAAACATGCCTTTGTAATGGAACCTGAGGGAGTAAGAACATTTACATCCCTGCCACTGATTTCCTGATTTCTTTATCCTATGGAGCATGGATAGGGACACAGGGATCAATGAACCTTTATTCCATAACCCTCTGGCAAACTAAAAGCCAGAGGGCTTAATTTGATACTGGTAAAAAAACCTTCAACTCCACATTCTTAGAGAAGAGAAGACTTGAGAGCTGGAAAGTTGCCTGGAAGTTACAGTCTCATCTATGGCTACTTCCAGGACCTTACCGCATGAAGGGACAGTGCAGTTTAAAGGGACATCTGCTAACCTACTCTTTAGACTGGATGTCTTTCTTTTTTCATAAAAGACATGCTGAGAAAGCCTCCTTCTAACAATTATCAATCAACATTTTATTTCACCAACAGCGTGTTACTTTTTGTTTATGAGAAGATTGCTGCATGTTTTTAATTCTGTACAATTTACCACATGAAACAATCTTTTCCTAAAGGAAACTTACACTGTACATATGGAGAGTAAGGCTCTCTTGCTATCAAAAATATGTTCTTTTGCCTACCACTACTGTCAAATAATCTAAGACAGATCAAAAGAAAGTTAAAGCATTGCTACTAGAACATCTTAATGTTATTAAAACATCTCTCCTCTTCTTTTTGAAGAACAGTGTGTTCTTCCTTCACAGTCAACAAACTTTCAAGCATTTAGGTCAAACATGTTTCAACTGGTTAAGACCTGTTAGAAAGCATCTTGCAAATGTCTTAAGTACTGTGTGAATTTCTTTGTGACAATGAATGTTGCAGCGACATGTGGCTCTGATGATGTCTGTAAAGAAGTTGCATAATTAATATTATGTAATAGTAATATTCATTAAAGTTTCAATAATACTCCAAATGTATTCACTGCTGTCCAGGCAGATAGGGAAAGGTAGTCACTGCTGTAAGAGGCTTGTAATTTAAAATCAGTAACAGCAAATAAGGGAAAACCAAAGATGTAGGCTGAGATTATTATACTGTCCACACTTACAAGGAAAAGTATTTAGCTGAAATATTTTTAAAAGTATTTAGGTTAGCTAACAAAGACTACTGGGACAATGGCACTACTTGAAAATGTGCAATGACCTATATTCATTTGAATGAACCACTGAAAGCTTTAGCATACTCTGGAAGAAAAACTGTGGGCAAAGAGGGATGCAACCTAAAATGACTTCTGTGCAATTAAGCACACAGTTCATAATTTAGCACACACTGTATTGAGAACTGACCTTTTAAAAAGTTTTTAATGATGGATATAGCCATCATCCATCTTCAGTTTAGCTACAGCTATGATACATATTTCTTCTTATTAGTCCTCTGGCTAACTTCCCTGAAAGAAATGCATAAATGGTAAACACCACAGAGTAAAAAAGGGTGCAAATGCATCCTGCTGTCTCAGTCGGTCACAATTTTTTTCTAGGTTTTTCTTTTAACTAACAATAATATAGTGTCTGTTCCTGAGGCCCAGATTCTATTGCAATAAAAAGAGTACAAGAGATAGATGGAAAGACGGATTAACATCTTGCTGCATATTTTTAAAAAGAATGTATTGTGAATAGACTTTTTTCAAGGTAGGCAGCAGTAGTAATAATAGAACAGGCAGTGACTACCTGACACTGAAATCTGGCACTGACATTTGAAGGATAACTTGAACTGTGATATTTGAAAGATTCTGGAAGATAACTTAATGGTTCTTGATAAGGATTTATTTTTGCTATTCCCAGTTCTTCCCAAGCTCAAAAGAAAAAAAGAAGAGAAAGAAGACTAATGATCCTCCCTTTTTTTGTTGAGATGAATTGGGCTTTTGGCCTTAATGTGCAGAAAAACAGATCTCAACATCCTGCTATTTTCTGAACAGGTTTGTGCCTTTAGTTTGGGGATATCGCTTCATATACTTCTGTGCATAATTTCAAATACTTGGTGATGCAATTTCTTGAGATATAATTTGTATCTTTTAAAAAATGGCCTCTGAAGCTGTTAGTGTTGGTGTCATCCAGACTTACTAGTTAGTGACGTGCTAGCTTAAGGTGTCCTGACCACTTACTTGTTATTTATATATATAGGGAATTTTAAAATATGCTTGCAAGTTAACAGAAGGAAGAATTGACTCTTGCAAGACTTTCTTGCTTGTATATCTGCTTCTGTCAATTCACAGAGGGTATTTATTCTCATTCTCTTAGACTTCTACATAGGACTTTTATGCAATGAAGCTCTCAGTCTTTATAGAGCTCTAACAATTGTCAACGTGGACTAAAGAAAGTACAACAGACTCTTTTGCTCTTCTCCACTGCAAAGCTTCAAAGCTTCCTGCCATCTCCCAAAAAGCAGAGTCACGTTCTGGGTCTCAGCTTTTGTCCTCAAACTGTTAAATACCTTGGTCAAAATTGTGAAAGTCTGGCCCTAAAGACAGGGACACAATGGACTTCTCCATCATCTACAGATTTTCACTGAAGGAACCAAACTCCTCTCCAGCTAAGAAGGCGGCTATGAAAGAACTACCACAGGCATGCTCATCCACCATCATCCTCACCACTTCCTGATCCAAATTCAGCAGGAGGACTACCAGCTCCAGGATAAACCTAGGGCAGCATGAGCATGTGTAAGCTCTCTGCTTTCTTCATATAATGCCTATCTTATACAATTCACACCTGAAGCAAAGAATGAGGCAGAATGAACTGATGTCACGGGTTCTGAAAAAAATAATTACATGGCCTACTAATCTCCTGAGAGACCTTCAGACTCTCTCATGATGACAGCAATGTAGGAGACAAAAGAAAACAGATTAGAACGATGCAGGTAAAAGCCATATTAATTTGCCCGAAATATTTTTGAGATTTGAAACAATGTGAGTCATGCTACTGTCTCTCTTTGAATGCTTTTACAAAGTATTCCAGAAAGTATAACACAAAATCATTACATTTTCTGCCATATAATTTAAAAATCAACAGACATCTATCCTGCAAATGATGTCAGGTTTAAAATATCAACACTACAGAATCACCAGATAAATGTATAGCACATAAAAATTAATACACAAGTGAATCTTTGAAATACAGTAAATCTAAGATGAATTTTTATGAACAGTGTAGGTATAAGTTTAAGAAAAACTGTAGAGTAAAATGGAGAGGAGAATGTAAAAGAATTGATTAAGCCATTACTCTTTGCCTGCAGAACCCTGGCACAAAGCCTGCCTTCACTTCCATGTGTGATATGAATTTATGAGCACTCTTAACCTCCTTTGTACTGAAAATTTGCCTGTGTCTCATTCTTATGGGACAATATGACTGGTAGGCTAGACAGGGAGCTGGTCTGCTTGATTACAGCACTCAGTGTCAGGAGCACTTTTTTTAAAAACTCAGGAATTCAGAAGCACCTATATGAACATGTATAAGTACCACTATGATGAACTATAGTCCATTATGCCCATTCCTACCTGCTGCATACTCCCCAAAAATTTTCTGGTGTACCTATTTGAAGTGCCAGGAAGTCCACTGTCACTCAACATCTCATTTTGAACAACTCATAGGACTAAAAAAGACAGAGGAAAGGAAATGAGACTCTATGTGGGAATAGGTACTGCTGACAGAACTGGTCCACCAGGTTGAGCATGTCTCTGGGTGACCTTACATTGGCTGGTCACTCATCATATACCACTACCTCCCCACTGGTCAACCTCTACCAAGATGTCTCTCCATTTTGCTTCGTATAATTATTTTCTTCAAATTATGCAAATGTACATAAATATGTACTTCATGATTTCCAAGAATAGTAAGGTTTTTTAAGTATCTCTAATGTACACAAAAGAAACCTCAGAGTAGATAGGTAGTAGAAAGCTAGTAGGAAGCTGTTCTACTATAGAATATTATATTCCTATAAGAAGACACATTTGTGCTTGATTTTTATGAATGGTGTACAAACACAGCCAGAAAAAAATACTACCAATGACACACATTAGGAAATATCTCTACTGGGAAAAAAGATTACATTGTCACTACTAGGAAATAAAGTATGTTGTCAAGGTTGTTTCCTTCCCAACATGTTATACCATGGTATTGTGGGAATATCTTGGGGGAGGGGCTGGGCAGGAAGGAGTTGAAAATAAATTACAGCCATACTTTTCAAGTAGGTATCACTGCAAGGAAGGACACTTCTTTCAGTACCCCATGTACCTGTATTTCACACATACTTAGCACCCCTCAGTTTCATTATTAAAGATCTTTTCCCAGGGATGCGGCTCAAGAAAGACTTCACACAAAATCTCAAGATCTTTTTGCTATAGCTATGGAACTGTAAATTTGAAAAAGCAGCTACCTGTGTCTTTTGTGCTTCCATCCATTACTGTTACCTATACCTGCATCTCTGAATGTTCACAGGAACCTTTTGTTTCCTTCTGTGCTTAGACCGTGACAAAGGTACCTCTGTTTCTCAGAGGTCTCAGCTGTGGGCATACAAACTGCTATGTACTTCCATCACGTAGGCCAAAAGCCACAAGCTAATTTTCCATCAAGAGTACAGCCATCACTGTGATGTTGTGCCACAGCTAATAGGCTGCTCGGAGACCTATCTCAAACCAAGCTGCATGTCTTTTCCAAGTTTGGCCCCATCCTATATAAAATTTAAGTAATATGTCATACATCTATTTAGTGGAGATACATCTATTCACAGAATCACGGAATCACTAGGTTGGA
>NW_010557341.1:0-6610 GCF_000687285.1 Phaethon lepturus | reverse complement strand
CTTCAACTTCTGCTTGGTATAGTGCTTGCCACGCTGCTGTTGCTGCCTCCCCCACCTTTTCAGAGGAGGTCCCTCTGATTAGAATATCATCTATATATTGGTACAGTGTCACATCCTGAGGGAGTGAGCCTGTAAAAGTTCAGCAAGCGCAGCATGAGCAACCGTGGGTGAATGTTTACATCCCTGTGGGAGCCTGCTAAAGGTGCATTGTACACCTTCCCAAGTACGAGCAAATTTCTCTTTATCCGTTTCTCCTAAGGGACCCATAAAGAACATACCTTTTGTATCTAGTGCTGTCATCCATGGGTGTGCGGCTGCTTGAAGTGTGGCTGTTAGAGTTGCAATATTAGGTACTGCAGCTGTTAATGGGGCTGCGTTAACATTTAAGTGCCGTTAATCAATAGTTAATTGCCACCTCCCATCTGGTTTTGTGACTGGCCAGCCAGGTGAATTATATTGGGAGTGGGTTCTGGAGGTGATTTGTCATCCTTCCAAATCTGCTATTAGCTCAGAAATTCCACTTCGTCCCGCAGCAGAAATTGGATACTGCAGGACATTAGGAATTTTTGAATAAGAGAATGCAGGTGCTGAGCGGACTACCCGCACTGTAGCCTCCTGAATTTTATCAGGGTTAGGGTTGATTTTTGAAGCAAAGGATCACAGGCTGCCAGCTGGCAGATGCCAGGTTCCTATGTTCAAAACATCGCAAAATATTTTCATTGTGACGTTAACTACAAAGCAAACAGATGACATATGCTTCTCACCAGGAGCTGTAAATTGACCTTGGCAGTCTGGCAAACAGCACTTGCTCCATTTACCCCAGTGATTTTAACTCTTTGCCGTCCAGGTTGTATACCCAGCTTCTCAGCATCCTTTAGTGTTAATACTGAAATTTGTGCTACCGGTTATTAATTGTTGTAAAGAACCAGCTGGGTTCAAAATGTATGGGCCATTGTTATTTATGCATTGATATGATTCCCCTTGCTTGACAGACAGACCCAGTTTTCATCCAGGCACTATTCATTTTTTGAGGTCAAGTTTTGGGGAAAGGAGGGGTCATCATTCTCTGTCGGAGCTGGTGTTGGCGTCTCAGTGTTAAGAGTGTTTCCTCTCTGACCAGGTCTCTGGAATGCCTGAATTAGACTCTGGATAGTGCTACAAGATCGTCTTTGAATTGCAGCACTTGGAATGCCTAATGTTAATGCTTGCTTATACAGTTCCCTCCAACACTGAGTTCTGGGCTGATGATCAATGGGCTCTGATTCTTGGGAGCTATTTTGAGCTGTTTGTTTAAGGTGTTTATCTTTATGACTTGTAGTTCTGGTTTTGTTAGATAAATCATCTCACCCCATTTCTAGCCCATGATTTATGATATCATGCATTAGTGTTTCCCAGATTGGGAGACTTCTGTGCAGTAATTCTTCCTGTTCATCAACAATATTCCTTTTGTCCAATAGGGCATTGAAATCTGTATCTCTTCTAATTTCATCTCATTTTGCAAGGAGGTAAGTCTTGAGTACAGCGGGGGCTCTCTTTATTAGTGGTTTTAACATTTCATGATTTACAACTGCGGATATAGGAACATTGTGAGGGCCACGTTCATGCATAGCCTGGATACAGGCAGCCTTTGTAATTGTTGTGGAGATATCATTTAAAGATTTAATGGGTATTAAAAGAGGCTCTCCTCTCTCCGGTATATCTATTCCACCAGCCCAGTATGCCACTCCGCTTGTTAAAGAGTGGGGATCATTTGGGGGTTCAGGGCCAGCATTTAGAAAGACACCAGGACCCTAAAATCTATTGGCTTCATCACTGTTTATTAAGATTCTATCTCCCCCAGTTAGACACACTCGCCATAAATACTCAACTTCAGTCTCGCCTGGCTTACGGCCATAACGTTCTTGTAAATTAACTATTTGAATTGGATCAAATGGGGTTGTTGTATTAAATAAATGCCAGTCTGAAATTTCACCAGCAATAGTTCACTACTGCTGTGATACAAAAAAAGAAAAAAAGAGACTGCAATGTTTCTAGTTTTTCAAAAGATTTTTTAATTATTACACATGAATCTAAAGCTTTAGTCACATCAGTTTCTCTTACTGTCCCCAAGACATACAAAGAATAAGCAGATGCTTCTCATAATTTTGAAGTTCCTGATCTGAACATAGGTCAAAAGTATGACAGAGCTGTACAGTAGCTAGCGTCAGTCCTTGGACCCACATTGGTGATTCAGTGGAGCAATCCTAGAGGGCTAATTTTCCACTCAGAGGAGACTCAGGTCATGCATCAGAATATGGTCACGCTGCTGCCAGCACCCAAGAAATTTTGCTCACAGCTAGGTCAAATGTCTGTGCATGGCACTGCTTTGTATGATGTAGAGATACTGAGGAGAAAGAGAGATAAAGTCCAATGTTACATGTCTGTCTGTAAACTAGAAAGTCATCTGAGGAAAGGAAAAAAACCCAAAGTTAAACGGAAAGGTATTCCTCTTCCTAGTCACTTTATATGTATTAATTACCTGGTGGTTGCACAGTTATACATAGAATAATCTAATCATTACAGTTGGAAAGGACCTCTAAGATCATCAACTCCAACTGTCAACCCAATGCCACCATGTCCCAAAGTGCCACGTCTACACTTTTTTTGAACACCTCCAGTGATGGTGACTCCACCACCTCCCTGGGCAGCCCGTTCCAATTCTTGACCACTCAGTAAAGAAATTTTTCCTAATATCCAGTCTAAACCTTCCCTGGTGCAACCTGAGGCCATTTCCTCTCATCCTATCACTACTTACTTGGGAGAAGAAGCCAACACCCTCGTCGCCACAACCCCCTTTCAGGTAGTTGTAGAGAGTGATAAGGTCTCCCCTCAGCCTCCTCTTCTCCAGACTAAGCAACCCCAGTTCCCTCAGCCACTCCTCATAAGACTTGTGCTCCAGAGCCCTCACCAGCTTCGTTGCCCTTCTCTGGACACACTCAAGCACCTCAGTGTCCTTCCTGTAGTGAGGGGCCCAAAACCGAACACAGGATTCGAGGTGCAGCCTCACCAGTGCTGAGTACAGGGGCACAATCACTTCCCTACTCCTGCTGGCCACACTATTTCTGATAGAGGCCAGGGTTCTGTTGGCCTTCTTGGCCACCTGGGCACACTGCCGGCTCATATTCAGCCGGCTGTCAACCAGCATCCCCAGGTCCTTTTACATAGCACAGCTTTTTGGCTACCTTTCCCCAAGCTTGTAATGTTGCATAAGGTTGTTGTGACATATTACGGATGGATAAATAACTCACTTTAAAGGAAAACCCCAACCACATCTCATTCTGAAGTGAATCCCTAGCCAGTGTAAAATGACATCTTTTTTAGTTCTACAGTACAGCAAAACAAACAAAATATATTGACATCAATTAATGTCTTTCTTTTTAAAATTCATAGAGGGAGATGTATTTATTTTTATCTTAGAAAAATGTATCTAGAAGATACATTTTTGGTCTTCCCGATTTTGTTGAGAATTTTGAACACATCCAGAAGTCTCTTGGCCCTACTCACTCAGATGGCATCAACAAACACAGCATGAACACAGGATCAAAACAGGCCCTGTGAAACCTGGTCCCCAAAGAAACATTACTCTGGAGGCTGGAAAGGAGAACAGGCACGTGTCTGCAATTCCTCCCATGAAAAGGAGGAGAGATCGCTCTGCTCATGGAAAGCATCTATTACGCCCACATAAAACACAGTGTCTCTTCAAAGTTTTATGAATCTTGCTTGATGATGTGGAACCACAAATGATGAGCAGAAGTAAAAATTGCACACATTACAAGTAACTTTGATTTATGTTTTAATGTGCTGTAATATATGAGAGGGTATTTTAATAATTAATGATTTTTGTTTAATCTACTGATATTTTTATTAGTATTTTGTTGTTAACTTGAAAATTTTAGCAGCACTGAAAGGTTTTCTAACTGATATTATATGGACTGGCTTTTGTGGAGGTAGAGATATAAATATAGAGTCATAATAGCATTGGGCATTTCTTTGCAGAAACTTACTACATTTAAATTCCTCAACAGCCATCAGATAAATTTCTTTCAACAGGACAAAATTCAGCTCTGGAATTCCCTCTGAAATATAAAGAAATGGCACCAAAGAGATGAAAAATCAAAGAAGAGGGCCAACAGAAGGGGCAGAAGTAATGAAAAGGGTTATTAATTCCTTAATTCTTATAGCAGTAACTCCTATCTCTCATTTGCTACAGAAAAAGAATATAATAAAATATTTGATATCCTGAATTCCTCAACAGTGCATGCTGCATTTAAACAATAAGCAAATCAGTACGTCTGTCACACATCAAATGAAAGGAACAAAACGCAGAAGGGAACATGGGCTTTATAGTGTGCATTCTATATTTAAGGGTATACTTCCTATGCCCTCTGCTTACACCCAGGTAACAGGAAAGCCTCATTCCCCAGCCAATGAGATATGTATTTATAATGATAACCTGCTTCATTTCTTCAGTTAGGTCACGTCCTCCCATTCTTTCTCCTTTATTATCTGCTGGCTTTTACAGTAAAGCTGCATTTTTATCTGCAGAGGCAATCCCATCAATGGCCAATGTGAAACATTAAAGTGTTTTGCAAATATGTTTGGCTTCTTCCAATGAGAAACGTAAATGTCTTACCCACATGTGATGACAGGAGTTCTTGATTAATCAAAATGTAAAAATTAAAATCTCATTCAGAAATATTGGTGCTTTGTGAAGAAGAGGGTAGAAAAATGAATGTTCAAATCCTGATTTACTTTTGCTGACCAATTGCTTCAAGATGGCCAACTTACCATAATGTAAAAGTGTCCTCCTCTTTCCAAATAACCCCTAAAGTCCAAGGTGGTCTCAAAATAATTTAGCAGACAGAAGGAATGAGTTTCAGACCAAGGCATTTATCTCTTTTGGACAAAATCACTTAAAATCTGTGGTTTGCACTGGGTTTAAATTTTCTTAATAACATTATCTTTGGATGTGTGCGCGTGTGAGATTTGTGCTGCACATCCTGATGTGGCAGGGAGTCCTTCCAGCAATGCAGAATCAGTCTGAGTGCCTGACATTAAACTGTCTAACACCTTCCCCAGACTTCACCACCATCTACTCAGCACTGAACTTCATCTATTTTAGCTAAACTTCATGAAGTAATTTCAGGTTCATATGTCATATCTGGTGACTTCATATAACCCTATAATTGTTAAACAAACAGTAAGAAAATTGTGGGGAAAACCAAACAGGTGTCAGGCACACATGTGCTGGGTTTGCCTGGCTGGTATTGTATAAGCTGGGGTTATTCTTTCAGTCTTTCTTCTGCATTCATGTTGCATAAATAATGTAGAAATGGCTCAGCCATTTCATGCTCCTACAAGCTGGGAAAGGCCCAATAGGTCCCATCTTTCACTCCCTGCTGGTACTGCCACAACAGGTATCCAAACAGTGCTAGAAGATGGTCAAGAAGCTGGAGAAGGGATTTACTGAGGGGAGGAGCGTCTGAACTTCCTTACTGAGGCAGTAGGAAAAAAAGAATTAATTTCCAGCTCAGCTGTTTAGCTGGGGAGGGGTGGGGGTGTCTGGGTTGGGACTCCAGTTTATGGCACTCTGAAACCTAGGCAGTTTCACTGTATGGTGTTCAGCTGTTACAGTGTTGACATCTCAATACATATTTGGACAGATGTTGCTGTATTACTGAACAAAACATCTGGCTGGAGGTTCATATCCAACTTGTCTAGTCAGTGAAAATGCCATACCTGTGTAAGCTCTTTTTTTTTTCTTTGCAGATGTATTAACTCTATAGCTTTATAGTCATTTCTTGTTTAATGAAGATGGATGTTACTGGCTAACAGAAGTTCCTGGGCAAGCTTTCAACAGTCTAGACTCAGTTCGTTTCAGTGATGATGGAGCCAAGACTCTTCTCAGTGATGCCCAGCAACAGGACGAAAGACAATAGGTATGAAGAGAATTACATTAAATTCTATTTAAACAGAAACTTTTTGATGGTGAGAGGGGAGTAACATGGGAAAGGATTGCCCAGAGAGGCTGTGAAGTCTCTCACTGCATATATCAAAAACCCAACTGAAGGGGCCCCTGATCAACCTGCTCTAGATGACTCTGCTTTGAGCCAAATCTCCAGAGCTACCTTCCAGCATTAGCCGTCCTGTGAGCCTGTGATGTCCATGATCTATTCTCATGCTTTTGTAAATCATATGTACTCTTCATTCTCTGTCAATAACCATTTATACAGAAAATTACTTTAAACAGAATTTTGTCTTTTGAGAGACTGTATATATTTCAGAAACTATGATATTATCCAATAAATCTTCAACACCAAAAAGTTCATCATGAAGATTATATGAATCATAACTTGTGCTAAAGAACAGACATGTCCATGGTTACATTAAATTGATGTAATATTAACACCAGTAACTCAGCTAGGACCAGCTGAAATTATTCCTTTTGGTTTTAATAGAATTTGGGCTAGACACTACAACAAGTAGTACACTTTACAAGTCGGTGGCAATTAGCTCTGTTGGAAGTTGAACCTGTGGAAGTTGAATCACAGAATCACAGAATCACTAGGTT